>NW_026869529.1:0-10535 GCF_023558535.2 Drosophila nasuta
GCTTTCCAGTGCAACTCGCTAAACGTCAAATGAGCTTTTCAGCGCAGCTGATGCACTACAAAGCTCGGCTTTACAGCGCAGCTGATGCACTTAAAGCTGCGCCCTTGGTTGAAATTTAACTTGCATACTTTTAGGAGCTACTTGCAACAACATGAACCTCGGCAAACTCAGCAGACTTTTAGGCCGAATTCAATACATGTTGCTGTAGGCGCCGTTACAACTGAAGCAATGAATCCATGGAGTACCATCTTGTCCAGTAAATGTTGGAAGATATCGAGTTTCCTTTTCAATCTGGTTTCTAGCTCTTGTTCTTGAGTTCGCATTTGGTAGTTGCATTTGTTGAACAACAATTTGAGTGAGAGCCTGAATGCAATTCTGCATTTCGTTTATATTTTCGTTTTCCATTTTAAAGTTTATATATTTTTTTATCTTTGATTGTTAAATTGCCACTGGATTGTTTAGTTTTAGTTTAGTTGCACAATTATGACTTTGTCCCTTTTATGCCACTATTGTTTTACACTTTTTCACTTTTGGCGATAATTGTTATGCCTTTTCAGCTAAGTTTCAAATATCACTTCTTAGTGTGTGTTTTTTTTTTTTTTTTGTTTTAACTTTTTCACTTTCGATAACACTTGTTATGCCTTTTCAGCTAGTTCAAATGTTACTTCTTAGTGTGTTATTAATTTATCCGTCCGTTCAGACCGGCTGCGCCAGTTATATATGTTTGACATATATATACATGAGTTTATTTCAATAAATAAGAATGTACACAGTGTCGTAGATTTGAACTGGTTTATTCAGAGAATTGATACAAACTGAAGTTAAGCTGTGCAAGAAGTGCTATTTTATACTTGGATGTTGGCGGCAGCCAAACCGTCTGAGTTGTTTATAATTACGTTAGCATATTCTGACTTTAGAGTGCAAGCTTGGTTTGTTTATGTTTACGTTAAAGAAGCTAGCAGTCCCAGTTTGGGTTATTAGTTTATAGTGGAAGCTTGAAATGTCCGTTAATTGCAGTTTGAATTTGAATTGTATGGCGGTATCGATATTTGCGACTCGACTGTTGTGCAAGCTAACAGCTGCTCGCGATAACATCTGCATTCGATGATTGATGCACTCGCCAACAGATGTTAGTATATTATTAATTATCTATTGAATATTTGCAGTGAGTTGGCAGGATCACTTTTGCCATTCACATAAGTATCGTATTAAATAATATCGATATCTAACTTAGATACTCAAGCAATATCGATATTCACGCTTAATCTAGGCTAGACCATCACTTTTCAATTCGAAAGCTACAAAGATAGTGTGCCGCAGCCAAAATATTAAAAATAAATCTGACGGCATCCGTCATAATATAATATATATATTTTATTGGTGTTGTTCGGGAGTGCGCACTTTTCAAAGTGCATTGTTTTTATTTTCTTTGGCCCTCTTGTTGGTTTTACAAGGTACGTAGCGAGATAACCAAATTTCATAATTTTAATTGGTACGTTTTTCCTGGTGTAGGTTATTGTGTGTGCAATCACGTGGCAACGACCACAGTACAGCACACATCCACTGATCTGCAACTGCAGAGGCCCCGCGCCAAAAGGCGTGGCAACAACTTTGCAAAGGGAGTTGCCACCATACGCCTAGATATTTGCATTTGAGTCACCAGTTTAGTGACTTAAAGACAGCAAGAGGCTGTAGAAGCGACGCCATGCGTTGCTAAAACGGTTCCAGAAGGAACCCAAGCTTCGGATAAACTCTTTTGAGATAGAACGGATTAGCATAGAGCTGATCGTGGCCACTTCTCGTTACCAGTGTGGAAGTTGCGCCATGCGCTGCTGAGGCTGCGCGTTTCGCAGACTCGTTGCTACGACTCGCTGCTATGTGTTGCCGAGCCCGCACTACTCGTCGGCATTGAAATCTTTGCCGCCACTCGTCGTCGCATCCCTGATTGGATGTTGTGTTGACAGTGCGCTTGTCACTGGAGGCCACTGCTGATTCTCGTTGCTGTTCCTGACGCCGCCGACAGTGCTGTTGCACTCTCTGCCGCCTTTGTTGCTGTTATTTCTTTTCTCGTATACAATTTTCCTTTGCCATATAAAATGTTCAACAAAGTAACGTAAATTCAATTAAAAATAGTATTAAAATATAATTCATATTTGAATTTAAATGTAAATTTTATATTTAGTATTATATTTTAAGTTAGACATAATCCAATAGTAAGTCCTCATATGGGTATGGTATGTATATAATATTATATCAAAGCTGTTATATATTCTAATCCTTTTGAAGTTCACCCAGCTCATCAACTCATCAATCATCACAGGCCTGTCGATATCGATGCAGTATAAAAAATCAGCTTATAATGAGTATGTGTAAGTACGGCATAGCCGCACAAAAATCGTTTGTAACTTGTATATGACAGCTATTATTTTTTATTATTATTCTTATCAGTATTATATTCATACCCTTCCTATTAGGAAATACTAGGCAAAATTAATATAGTAGGCAAATAATGCATAAAATGAAGTTATGTACATGCATTATAGTATATTTGAATTCTCTTGGTATTAATCTCTTGGAATAATCATGAAGTCGAAATAAATTATAAAGTAATGGGCACCTGATATTACTTGTTGTTGCTTAAATTGGGTAAAGGCATAGAGCCAGAAGCTTTTACAGGTTGGGAGGGTAAAGAAGAAGAACATAACCATCTTCGTTCTTCATATATATATTGAATGCATATACTTCTTAACCGGTCTATCGGTTGATAACCTATCCTGTCTGTTCCCGTCTTAACTCTGTCTACCTTCTTTATCTGTGTGGCACGGTAGCTTACTAGGTGGCAAAAGACCCACCCCACTTTCCCTGAGCTTTAGTCGACAATGTAGGCAGAGTATGCTTCCAGTTGGCTGCCCACTCAACGGGTCGTCTTATTATAAGACGACGCCCATGACGTGTTCGTTACATAAATAAAATGGCGCCCAGACGTGGAGCCGGAGATTGTGATACAGCGAAATGCAGCTCTAAATGGAGTTGCCATTTATATAAATAAAATGGCGCCCAAACGTGGAGCCGGAGATAGTAATACAAAAAATGTCCAACCAATTAGCGATCCAGAATCTAGGTATCGCATCCCCGCGCTTCCGGTTACCTTTTTCATATTCCCATTTCCTTCCTCAACCGCCATCCAAATCTTTAGTAGTGCAGCGTGTCAGCTGTTTGATTATTCGGAAGTGTAGGTAGTCTGCTAATTTTCGTGGAGCCTAACCAATAATCAATCAAGTTGGCCAATATAATACTAACCATAGTTAGTAGTCTCTAAAGCTTATTCGACTTGTCATCTTATCACTCTGGAATGTAGAATTAACCTCAGGTTGATCTAAACCAAGTGATGGATTTCAGTTAGCAGTAAGTTTTGTTTTTCTGTTTGAATGAGTGAGAAAATTGAGATTGCTCTTGTTGGATTATTTCGGCAAGTTCCTCTTTTCCTTCATCAACTAATCAAAGAAGTTTATAGATTCAGTTCATTTACTAAGAAGTATTGCAGGATATATATATTTGTTTTATGCAACAAGTAATAAAAGGATAAGTCCCAATTAAAAGATTTTTGAGAGAGAGAGAATAAATAATATTGTTGAATATTATTTTATTGCTGTTGTTATATAATAATATTGTTGAATATTATTTTCCGAATTTAAAATTGTATAGAGAAAACAAATTTCATTATGGCAGTGATGCGTAGTACAGAGGATTTAGTTTCGTTAAGCAACGTGGCCCAAGAATCCATTCTCTGCACTATTTGCAACGACGTCAATTCTGAAACAAACTATACCGAAACACGGTGTAAACACAAATTTCATAGTTCTTGTTTGTCAGAGTGGTTAAATGGTAATACCACTTGTCCAAATTGTAGGCAGCCATGTACTCTTACACATAGTGCCGAGAATTTGTCACGTATGGCAGGTGCCAATTCACGAACCACATTGGGTAGACCTCGAGGTGCGAGTAATAATCCCGCCGGAGCTATTCCAAGAAATCGTCCAGTAACTAGGTCGACCAATAGAAACACCCAAAATACACGCCAATCAGTTGGTGCTGCAACTAGGCGAGACTCGGGTAGATTCGTTCCTATTAGCAATGTGAGTAATGAGGATCACATTCAACAAATGATATCAAGTTCTTTAGAAGCTCATAGAACAAGTATTGCTGCAGCAGTGTCTGAGCAAATTAACACGGCTTTACGTAACTTGAATCTTTCTTCCTTTCGAAGAGGATCTCGAGACGAGTCACAGCTCGAATGGGATAACGAGATTCCTGACAATGTGCCAAGAGCTAATGACTCTAATTCGAGAAACAGAGCCTCAGATGGACGTACGAACATGAGTGACTACTCCACTGATAGGCCTGACCGAATTTCCAATGTTATTTCTAATTGGAAAATTAAGTTTTCTGGTTCAGCCAATGATCTTCCTATAGAAGATTTTATATATCGTATTAATTGTCTTACGACCCAATATTTCAATGGCAACTTCGACGTATTGTATCAATTTGCCAATTTACTCTTTTCCGGTTCTGCTCTTTCCTTTTATTGGCGAGTTCATAAGACGGCAGGTCATATGAATTGGTTTGAGCTATGTAATAAGTTACGAGAACGTTATCAAGATCAAAGATCGGATCGAGATATTAAGCAGGCTATGAGACACAGAAAGCAATTAACCAATGAGACTTTTGATGACTTTCTGGATGCGATGGTGGCTATCGCAGATTCTCTCAAAACCCGTTATCGGAGTTTGACATCATAACAGAAGTCAGACATAATCTGAGATCTGATCTGAAGCACGAGTTACTGCATATAGATACACCTAGTCTAGCTATATTGCGAAGAGAATGCCATAGACACGAAGATTTTTTAGAAACACGCGTTCGAGACAGCGTGAGAATATTTCTAGGAGAGTTGTCAATGCCATTTCTCATGATGGGGATTCTGATAATCAATCTGTATCAGAACCTGAATCGAATGAAGAAATCTGTGCCTTACTTGAAAACAAAAGTTAAAATGTTGGAATTGTGATGAATCTGGTCATCGTTATCACGATTGTCTAAAAACTCGTCGCATTTTCTGTTTTGGTTGTGGCTTAAAAGACATGTATCGCCCTACTTGTCCCAAATGTCGACCAGCACAGGAAAACTTAACGAAGGATGTTCTCCAAATTCAAACGAGGAACATCCGACACTAGCCTGGGATTCCAACATAATGACTTCTCTACCTGACACGACTTTACAACCCCTGACATTTCTTATCAATCACCAGATTTAAAATTTTATCGATCGTTCAAGCCATATCATGAACGCTTGCGAGAATATCGTTTGCGTCGAGCAGAAATTTTAATGCCAACGCATTGTTTGTCAAAAGAAGCCGTTCTTCTCAACGACTGAAAGCATTTTGGGAAAATAGACGAAGATTAAAATGCTATACTATTTCCTCTATAGTGCACAAGAACAATGATATTCGTCCGTTTACACAGATTTGTATTTTCGACAAATCTTATTTAGCTCTCCTCGATAGTGGCGCTAATAAAAGTGTGATTGGATACGCTCTTGCAGAACACATTATCTCTATGAAACACAAATTTAAGAAAATTAAAGGTTTTGTTCATACTGCGGATGGTTTAAAGCAAGCTGTTGCTGGTACAGTTAGCATTCCCATCACTTTTAATTCTAAGATTAAGGATTTCGAATTTTTGCTCGTACCGTCCATTAAACAAGATGTGATTTGTGGTATGGATTTCTGGAAAGCCTTTGACATTTCCATTTCGCCTTCGTTCACTATTAATGAGATCAAAGCTGAGTCGTCAGTTGATTCATCTGGCCTTGATCTTTCTGTGTCGCAGAGAGCTAAATTGAATTCCGTAATCGGATATTTTCCTTCATCAGAACGTGATGGCCTAGGTGAAACCTCACTCATAGAGCATAATATTGATACAGGCAATATCAAACCCATTAAGCAAAGATTCTACTCTTTGTCGCCAGCTAAAGAGAAGTTGCTGTGCGAAGAAGTAGATCGAATGATTAAGATAGGCGTAATCGAAGAAGCTCCCACTTCGCCGTGGTCTTCTCCTGTCACGTTAGTCGTTAAACCAGGGAAGGTTCGATTCTGCTTAGATGCTCGCAAACTCAACGCGGCGACAGTAAAAGATGCCTATCCCATGCCTATGTTGGATGGTCTCTTAAGTCGACTTCCTTCGGTGCAATGCATATCGAAAATCGACTTAAAAGACGCATTTTGGCAAATACGTTTGGATTCGGATTCTCGTCCGAAAACTGCTTTTACAATACCCAACCGACCTCTATATCAATTTAAACGTATGCCTTTTGGTCTTACTAATGCTCCTCAGACTATGTGCAGATTGATGGATCAAGTTATACCGTATCAGTTAAAATCGCATATATTTGTATATCTTGATGATCTGCTAGTCATGTCAGCAAGTTTTGATGAGCACTTGGAGCATTTGTCTACAGTTGCTACACAATTGCATAAAGCGGGACTGACGATAAATGTCGGAAAAAGTCAGTTTGGTTTACGCCAAGTAGATTATCTTGGATATATTGTAGGAGAAGGTACTCTCCAAATAAACCCTAACAAAATACAAGCAGTGGATGAGTTCCCAGCTCCAAAACACGAAAACAACTAAGAAGATTTTTAGGTATGACTGGATGGTATCAGCGATTCATTTCCCAGTATTCTACAGTCATATTTCCCTAACTGAATTATTAAAAGGAAAATCGTATGAATGGAATGACGTAGCTCAAGTGGCCTTTGATGAAATCAAACGCAAGCTGTGTACTGCTCCATTTCTAATTCATCCGAATTATTCAAAGCCATTCGTTGTACAATGCGACGCTTCGTCTTATGGAGTAGGCGCTGTATTAGCTCAAGTGGATGAATCAGGAAGCGAGAGACCCATCGCTTATATGTCCAAAAGCTAAATAAAGCCCAACGAAACTATACAGTGACTGAGCTTGAATGCTTAGCGGTTGTTCTGGCAATAAAAAATTTAGAATGTATATCGAAGGACAGTCTTTTAAAGTCGTTACTGATCACGCAAGCCTACGTTGGTTAATGAACCAATCAGACTTGAGTGGGAGGCTGGCTCGATGGGCAATTAAACTACAGGGCTTTTCTTTTGATATTGAACACAGAAAAGGAAGTGAAAATGTAGTAGCTGATGCACTTTCTAGATCCTTCGAAGAAGTGACAGAAATCGCAGCAGTAGAGTTAGAACTGTTCCCGGAAATAAATCTCGATTCCGATGCCTTTCAATCACCTGAATATTGTAAGTTAAGAGATAGCTATCAAGAAGCTGCTTTACCTGATTTTCAAGTAATTGACCAATTCATTTATCATCGTTGCGCATTTAATCAGGATTGTTGGAAATTATTCGTTCCAGGCGAATTACGACAATCAGTGATCAGAGCTGCTCATGATCAGCCAACTTCTAGTCACTGTGGCATAGCTAAATGCTTAGAACGACTGAGAAGGAGATTCTTTTGGCCCAAGATGGTTGTCGATGTTCGTAACTATATTAAAAATTGCGATATATGTAAAACCACTAAATATCCAACGTGCAACTTAAAACCTCCGATGGGAAATAAAGTATCGAGTGACAGACCTTTTCAGAGGTTATACATCGATTTTATTGGTCCTTTTCCGCGCACTAAACAAGGCAACGTAGGAATTTTCATCATCCTTGACCATTTTTCTAAGTTTACCTTTCTTAAACCAGTAAAGAAATTTACATCGCAAGTTATCATCAATTATTTAAGAGATGATATCTTTGCATGTTTTGGAGTACCGGAAGTTATAGTTAGCGACAATGGCACTCAATTTAAAAGCCATGAGTTCACTAACTTTATTTCCAAATTCGGAGTTCAGCATATAAGAACAGGTGCATATGCTCCGCAATCAAATGCAGCCGAAAGAGTTAATCGCTCTATTAACGCAGCCTTAAGAGCTTATATACGGAGTGATCAGCGGGTGTGGGACATTTATTTGCCAAGTATCAATGCGGCTTTAAGAAATTCCATACACCAGTCGATTGGCATATCTCCATATCTTGTAGTATTCGGACAACATATGACTACACACGGTCAAGATTTTAAATTGCTTAGAAATCTTGACTTGCTTAGCGATGGAACGGAAGGTTTAAATAGAATTGATCAATTTCAGAAGATTCGTGCAGACATTGAAAAACATCTCACAATGGCTTATGAGAAAAATCAGCAGATGTATAATTTGCGTAGTAGACCACGTTCTTTTGAAGTTGGACAACAAGTGGTCAAACGGAATTTTGCATTAAGCAATGCAGCAACAAATTTTAATGCCAAGTTAGCTCCTGTTGGAATCAACGCTCGCATTAAAAAGAAAATTGGCAATTCTTTGTACTTATTGGAAGATCTAACAGGGAAGGAATTAGGCACATTCCATGCTAAAGACCTTTGGTAGTTTCTTGTTCACCCTTTTTCAAATTCAATCTTCGTCGTAAAGACTCCCATTGAACTTGTGGTGTAGGGGTGAGCAATGTCCGTTAATTGCAGTTTGAATTTGAATTGTATGGCGGTATCGATATTTGCGACTCGACTGTTGTGCAAGCTAACAGCTGCTCGCGATAACATCTGCATTCGATGATTGATGCACTCGCCAACAGATGTTAGTATATTATTAATTATCTATTGAATATTTGCAGTGAGTTGGCAGGATCACTTTTGCCATTCACATAAGTATCGTATTAAATAATATCGATATCTAACTTAGATACTCAAGCAATATCGATATTCACGCTTAATCTAGGCTAGACCATCACTTTTCAATTCGAAAGCTACAAAGATAGTGTGCCGCAGCCAAAATATTAAAAATAAATCTGACGGCATCCGTCATAATATAATATATATATTTTATTGGTGTTGTTCGGGAGTGCGCACTTTTCAAAGTGCATTGTTTTTATTTTCTTTGGCCCTCTTGTTGGTTTTACAAGGTACGTAGCGAGATAACCAAATTTCATAATTTTAATTGGTACGTTTTTCCTGGTGTAGGTTATTGTGTGTGCAATCACGTGGCAACGACCACAGTACAGCACACATCCACTGATCTGCAACTGCAGAGGCCCCGCGCCAAAAGGCGTGGCAACAACTTTGCAAAGGGAGTTGCCACCATACGCCTAGATATTTGCATTTGAGTCACCAGTTTAGTGACTTAAAGACAGCAAGAGGCTGTAGAAGCGACGCCATGCGTTGCTAAAACGGTTCCAGAAGGAACCCAAGCTTCGGATAAACTCTTTTGAGATAGAACGGATTAGCATAGAGCTGATCGTGGCCACTTCTCGTTACCAGTGTGGAAGTTGCGCCATGCGCTGCTGAGGCTGCGCGTTTCGCAGACTCGTTGCTACGACTCGCTGCTATGTGTTGCCGAGCCCGCACTACTCGTCGGCATTGAAATCTTTGCCGCCACTCGTCGTCGCATCCCTGATTGGATGTTGTGTTGACAGTGCGCTTGTCACTGGAGGCCACTGCTGATTCTCGTTGCTGTTCCTGACGCCGCCGACAGTGCTGTTGCACTCTCTGCCGCCTTTGTTGCTGTTATTTCTTTTCTCGTATACAATTTTCCTTTGCCATATAAAATGTTCAACAAAGTAACGTAAATTCAATTAAAATAGTATTAAAATATAATTCATATTTGAATTTAAATGTAAATTTTATATTTAGTATTATATTTTAAGTTAGACATAATCCAATAGTAAGTCCTCATATGGGTATGGTATGTATATAATATTATATCAAAGCTGTTATATATTCTAATCCTTTTGAAGTTCACCCAGCTCATCAACTCATCAATCATCACAGGCCTGTCGATATCGATGCAGTATAAAAATCAGCTTATAATGAGTATGTGTAAGTACGGCATAGCCGCACAAAAATCGTTTGTAACTTGTATATGACAGCTATTATTTTTTTATTATTATTCTTATCAGTATTATATTCATACCCTTCCTATTAGGAAATACTAGGCAAAATTAATATAGTAGGCAAATAATGCATAAAATGAAGTTATGTACATGCATTATAGTATATTTGAATTCTCTTGGTATTAATCTCTTGGAATAATCATGAAGTCGAAATAAATTATAAAGTAATGGGCACCTGATATTACTTGTTGTTGCTTAAATTGGGTAAAGGCATAGAGCCAGAAGCTTTTACAGGTTGGGAGGGTAAAGAAGAAGAACATAACCATCTTCGTTCTTCATATATATATTGAATGCATATACTTCTTAACCGGTCTATCGGTTGATAACCTATCCTGTCTGTTCCCGTCTTAACTCTGTCTACCTTCTTTATCTGTGTGGCACGGTAGCTTACTAGGTGGCAAAAGACCCACCCCACTTTCCCTGAGCTTTAGTCGACAATGTAGGCAGAGTATGCTTCCAGTTGGCTGCCCACTCAACGGGTCGTCTTATTATAAGACGACGCCCATGACGTGTTCGTTA
>NW_026869530.1:0-29197 GCF_023558535.2 Drosophila nasuta
AGAAAAATGTAAAAATCGGAAAAATTTTTGGAAAATGATAAAATGTAAGAATCCGAAAAATTTTGGAAAATTAAAAAAATGTAAAATCGGAAAATTTTTTGAAATATGAAAAAAATGTAAAATCGGAAAAAATTTTAGAAAATGAAAAAATGTATAAATCGGAAAAAATTTGGAAAAAATGAAAGAATGTAAATATCGGAACAATTTTGGAAAATGGAAAATGTAAAAAATCGGAAAAATTTTGGAAATTGAAAAAAATGTAAAATCCCGAAAATTTTGGAAAATGAAAATTTGTAAAATCGGAAAAATTTTGGAAAATAAATTTATGTAAAATCGGAAAAATTTTGGAAAATGAAAAAAGGAAAAATCCGGAAAATTTTTTGAAAATGAAATGTAAAAATCCGAAAATTTTGGTAAATGTAAAAATCGGCAAAATTTTGGAAATTGAAGAATTTGTAAAAATCGGGGAAAATTGTGGAAATTGATAAAATTGTATAAGTCGGCAACGGGGTGGAAATTAAAAAAATGTAAATATCAGCAAAAGTTTGAAAATTGAAAAAAATTTCAAAATCGTTCAAAATTTGGAAAATGATAAAATGTAAAAATCGGAAAAATTTTGGAAAATGAAAAAATGTATGAATCCGGAAAATGAAATGAAAAAATGTAAAATTGTAGTAGGACGTGTGCCTACACATACACACATATACTCTAACTTACGCGCTCTCGGCTATCCGAACTCTCTCTCGATATTGGCTCTCTTTATCATTCCTCTCATTCTATTTCACATTCTATGTTATACATAATTAAGCTATACGGTCAGTCTTGATCGAGCAGCAGAATAAATCGGACGTCAAGCTGCAATTCGTGTTGTTTTATTAAGTGTGAGTAACTACCACAAATTCAGAAGTGGGATCGACTAAAAAAAAAATATGAACACGTCTACATTTGATAAATACACTACGGCACATTTAAAGAAGTGGCTAACAGCGCTATATTTTTGCCCTCGACGGGCAATAAGGCGGAATTAATAAAACGGTTTGCTCAATGTTTCACCAGAGATGTTTGAAGAAGTATCAACAAGAAGCAACGATTTATTAAGTTTGGCCAATATTTTGTCTGGCCAAGAAAACGAGGTACCCAACAACAACGAGCGTCATGATCAGACTCAAAATGTTCGCGAAAATTCTGAACTAGAGTATTCACCAGGATTTCAATTCAAAAGCTGCAAGAAGAATTACGTTTAAGCAAAGAGGAATTGCGAAATTCTCAGTACAACGCAGCTGCACATCAGATGTCTACAACAGAAATAGACAACAACAACGGCGCCACACAGTTTTTGCGCGCAGCTGCACAGCGTTCGGCGCCAGAAGTCGCGAATTTCGGCAACAACAGCAACGGGATCGACACCAACAACAACGGCGCCACACACTTACTCGATTTGAGCACAGCTGCGCGACGTTCGGCGTCAGAAGTCGCAAATTTGGGCGACAGCAACGACAACAACAACATCAGCAGTTCTGTATTGCAAGCTATGGGCAACACTGGAAATGTAACGGGCAGTACTGGAGAAGAAAAGAATGAGCTAAACGAAGTAAAAGGTGGAGCAGCGTTCTCGCTCGCACTCGCAAAGGAAGCTACGCTGGAGTTCGACGGAAAATCATGTGCACGCATTTGGGTAAGCCAACTCAAAAGCGTCGCAGCCGTATGTAAACTTGATGAGGAGTCGCTTCGCATACTATTGGCCTTAAAGTTAAAGGAAACGCTCAGCACTGGCTGCATGCAAATTCAACTCGCTCGCGTGAGCCTTTTCAAACGCTTTGCGATCAATTGATATTAGCATTCGGCACTGGAGCTTCGAAGGCAGAACTACGATGGAAGTTTGAACAACGGAAGTAGCATCAAAATGAGCGTTTTGCAATGTACTTCGAGGAGAAGATCGTTTTAGCACAATCAATTAAATTGGACAACGATGAGTTTTTGGAACAAATCATCGAAGGTATACCGTCGCTGAACTTGCGCAACCAGGCGCGCATTCAAAGATTTGGGGATCCAGAGCAGATGTTACAAGCCTTTGCACACATACGCCTTCCGAAGTACGGTGCGATGGAAGGTACTAAGAGGACGACGGAGAACAACGACAAGCGATGCCACAACTGCAACTCCAGGGGTCATTTTGCCAAGGAATGCCGCTTGGGAGCTTGGATCATGTTACGCTTGCGGAGAGATGGGCCATTTCATAGCAGAATGCAAAAAGAAGAAGAGTGTTAGTGTACTCAGCAAAAGCACCGGGTTCGACAACAGTTATGTAAGACACTTTAATATTTATTTTTCAAGCCAACCTAATTTGTTTATCACTGCGGAATGCCTCATAGACTCAGGAAGCCCTATTTCATTTCTGAAAAAGTCATTATTTCCATTAAATATACCACTGGATAAACCAGTCATTGATCACTATGTTGGAATTAACAAAAGTAAATTGAATACGTTTGGAAAAGTATCTTGTTTTGTATTGAAGAAAAAAATAAAATTTAGTTTTGAATTACTAATAGTCGACGATGAGTCTATGAGTTATGAAGCAGTGTTGGGTCGGGATTTCATGCATGCATGCGGCATAAATTTCAATTTAGAGATCCTGAAATATTTTGATGTTATAAGAAAAGGAAATGGCGCAAAGATTTCTGAACAATCACGTATGTTTAGTCAACGGAAAGCAACTAGTTTGCAACCACTGTTAGGAACAGAAACTGTTAACTGTCCGATGTTAAATAGTGAATCTATTAAGGGACCGACTGCGACTGTTAGGCAACAACTGTTAGGAACACAAACTGTTAGGAAACCACTGTTAGTAACACAAACTGTTAGGAAACCACTGCAGTGCACTGTTAGGAACACAAACCTTTAGGAAACAACTGTTAGGGACACAGAATGTTAACGACAACAGAACGAACAATGAAAACGAACTGTTAGGAGATAGTTACGCTAAATCACAGCCGTTAGAAGATCAATTTATTAAGGGCGACAAATTAAATGAAAAACTGTTATGGAATTATTAGCTGAATCGGAAATTGTAAAAGGAATCTAGAAGTATCTACGGATGAGAAAATAGTTAAAAGCGACAAAGATTTATTATCGGAAAACAAGCAAAAATATAATTAAGCATATTAGACGACAAGATTACGATAGACTGCATATAAAACGATATGATGAGCCGGAATTGGTAGATAGTTTTGACAAAGACATGTTCAATATTCAGATTGTAGAAGATCAAGAACAAATTTATAATTATGGAGAAGATATAGATTTTAAAACACGTTGTCAATTTGTAAAGATGTTCGAGGACACATATGTAAAGACTAAAAGGCCAGCTGTTCCAATGATTAGGTGCGAAATGAAAATATCATTAAGCGATGATAAGCCTTTCAGTTGTTCGCCCAGACGATTGTCATACACTGAAAAGAAAAACTTCTCAAGATGTTAGATGAGTATATGGAAAACGGAATAATAAGACCAAGTGACTCACAGTTTGCCTCGCCAATTGTATTAGTAAAAAAAGACAGGAGATTTACGTTTATGTATAGATTTTCGGAAACTAAACAAAGTATTAATAAAGGACAACTATCCACTACCTTTAATTGATGACTTGCTAGACAAATTAGTAAATAAAGCAATATTCACAAAGTTAGACTTAAAAATGGTTACTTCCATGTTTACGTGGAAGAAACTTCAATCAAATACACATCATTTGTCACTCCTTTAGGACAATTTGAATTTAAAAGGATGCCCATGGGGATTAAAAACGCATCAGCTGTGTTTCCAACGATTTATGAATAAAATTTTCGATGACTTAATCAGGCAAGATAAAGTAATAATATATATGGATGACATTATGATTGCGAGCAAAAGATATGGAAGAGCATTTAGATACGTTGCAAGAAGTGTTACATAGGCTGGTTCAAAATAGGTTAGAATTAAGGATGGATAAATGCGAATTTTTAAGATCAAGCATAAAATATTTAGGATTTTTGATAACAAAGGAAGGTATTCAAGCGGATGAGAAAGGTATTGAAGCAGTAAAAATTTCCCGATTCCAGACAAAGTTCATGCAGTGCATAGTTTTTAGGTTTATGTTCTTATTTCCGGCGTTTCATACAAAATTTTTCCGTGTTAGCTAAACCTCTTTATGATCTTTTGAGAAAAGACACTATATTTGTATTTGGTAAAACGAGTTGGACTGCTTTTTAATGCTCAAAGAAAAACTGATAGAAGCACCGGTGTTAGCTATCTATAGTCATAAAGATGAAATCGAACTACATTGTGACGGAAGCTCTCACGGTTTTGGAGCAGTTTTATTACAAAAGAAAGATGATGGAAAATTGCACCCGATATTTTACTTCTCAAAAGAACTACAGAACAAGAGAGTAAATATCACAGCTTTTGAACTAGAAGCGCTAGCAATGATTTATGCTCTTCGCAGATTTCGAATTTATTTACACGGAAAGCCATTTAATATTGTTACGGATTGCAACTCATTAATTCTTACACTTAGCAAAATTGATTTAAATCCTAGAATAGCCAGGTGGGCGCTGGAATTACAAGACTACGACTGTAAACTTATTCATAGGGGTGGCGAAAATGCAACACGTAGACGCTTTATTTTATTTGTCAGACGAAAGATGCAAATATTCAAAAAATCAGTAAACGTTTAGAACATACCGAGGACAAACTATTTGAAATGAGAAACGGAATCGTATACAAAAACCAATGACAATCGACTACTTTTCTATGTACCAGTAGACATGGAGGATCAAGTTTTGCACAAATATCACAATGAGCTTGGACACATAGGTAGGGACAAAATGATGGACATCATTTCAAAATCATATTGGATTGCGAATCTTAAAGAAAAATGTTCTAGACACATAGAAAATTGTCTTAAATGTATCGCATTTTCTCCAAAATCCGGAAAGACAGAGGATTTTTACATAGTATACCGAAAGGAGATCGGCCTTTGAATTACTACACATGGGCCAGTAGCAGCTAATAGAGCAAATAAACACATATTTTTGATTATAGATGGGTTTACAAAGTTTGTGAGATTATATACAACAAAGACAACGAAGACCAAAGAAGTAGTTAAAGCACTGAAGGACTACTTTAGAGCATACAGTAGACCAAAATGCATCGTATCCGACAGAGGCAGCTGTTTCACATCTACCGAATTTGAAGATTTTATGAATGAATACGACATTAAACACATGAAAATTGCCACAGGCTCGCCACAGGCAAACGGACAAGTAGAACGAATAAACAGGAGCATTGGGCCAATGTTAGCAAAGCTTTCGGAACCAGAAAAAGGAATTCATTGGGATTCGGTAATAGAGACGGTCGAATATACACTTAACAACACCATACATCGAAGCATAAAACAGGCTCCTAGCAAAATGTTGTTCGGAATAAATCAAAAGGGTAACATTAAAGATGAACTTAGAGATAAACTAGAAGAGATGGATACAGTAAGTGACACGAGAGATTTGAAACTCATTAGAAGTGAAGCAAAGGAGGTGCAAAAGAAAAGCACAAAGTTACAATGAAACATATTACAACAAAAGTAAGAGAGAAGGTAAAAAATACAAAAAAGGGGACTATGTAATGGTCAAAAATTTTGACGCAACAGTAGGAGCTGCGAGGAAACTGATTCCAAAACAAAAGGGCCATACGTGATTGCAAAAGTTATGCGAAATGATAGATTCCTAATTAAGGATGTAGAAAATTTTCAAGTTTCGTGAAATCCTTACAAGGGCGTTTGGAGTATCCAAAACATAAGACCATGGCTTGGAAATAAATATAAAAGAAAAGAAATAAATAATAAGTTAAAATTATATACTATTAAGTAACTGTGCAATTAATAAACAAAATAATAGTAAATGTATTAAATAAGATTTATTTATATTTATATAGACATAAGACTAAAATAATTATTCTTTGTAAAGTCAAGATCAGGAGATCTAGTTCGCAGGATGGCCGAGTTGTAGTAGGACGTGTGCCTACACACACATACACATATACTCTAACTTAACGCTCTCTCGGCTATCCGAACTCTCTCTCGATATTGGCTCTCTTTATCATTCCTCTCATTCTATTTCACATTCTATATTTATACATAATTAGGCTATACGGTCAGTCTTGATCGAGCAGCAGAATAAATCGGACGTCAAGCTGCAATTCGTGTTGTTTTATTAAGTGTGAGTAACTACCACAAAATCGGAACAATTTTGGAAAATAAAAAATGTAAAATTCCGGAAAATTTTGGAAAATGAAAATTTGTAAAACTCGGAAAAATTTTGAAAAAATAAAGAAATGTAAAATCGGAAAATTTTGAAAAATGAAAAAAATGTAAAAATCGAATAAATTTTCGAAAATGAAAAAATGTAAAATCGGAAAAATTTGGAAAATGAAAAATGTAAAATCGGAAAAATTTTGGAAAATGAAAAATGTAAAAATCCGGAAAATTTTGGAAAATAAAAAAATTTTGGAAAATAAAAGAACTTAAAATCGGAAAAATTTTGGAAAATGAAAAAATGTAAAATCGGAAATAAATATTAAAAAATGAAAAAATTAAAAATCGGAAAAATTTTGAAAAATGAAAAAATGTAAAAATCGGAAAAATTTTGGAAAATGAAAAAATGTAAAATCGGAAAAATTTTGGAAAATGAAAAAAAAAATCGGAAAATTTTGGAACATGAAAAATGTAAAATCGGCAAAAATTTTGAAAAATAAAAAATTAAAATTCGGAAAAATTTTTGAAAAAAAAAAAAAACGTAAAATCGGAAAAATTTTGGAAAATGAAAAATTAAAAAACGGAAAAATTTTAAGAAAATGAAAAAATGTAAAATCGGAAAAATTTTGGAAAATGTAAAAATCGCAAAAATCGGGAAAACAAAAAAATAAAAAATTCGGGAAAATTTTAGAAAATAAAAAAATAAAATCGGAAAAATTTTGGAAAATCAAAAAAAATAAAATCGGAAAAATTTTAAAAAAATGAAAAAATGTAAAAATCGGAAAATTTTGGAAAATAAAAATAATTTAAAAATCGGAAAAATTTTGAAAAATAAAAAAATGGAAAAATCGGAAAATTTTGAAAAAAAATTTAAAATCGCAAAAATTTTGGAAAATGAAAAAAATGTAAAATCGGAAAAATTTTAGAAAATGAAAAATGTAAAATCGGAAAAATTTTGGAAAATAAAAAATGTAAAAATCGGAAAAATTTTGAAAATGAAAAAAATAAAATTCGGAAAAATTTTAAGAAAATGAAAAATGTAAAAATCGGAAAAATTTTGGAAAATGAAAAAATTTTAAAATCGGAAAAATTTTGGAAAATAAAAAATTTAAAATCGGAAAAATGTTTGGAAAATGTAAAATCGGAAAAATTTTGGAAAATGAAAAATTGTAAAATCGGAAAAATTTTGAAAAATGAAAAATGTAAAAATCGGAAAAATTTTGGAAAAATAAAAAATGTAAAAATCGGAAAAATTTTGGAAAATGAAAAATGTAAAATCGGAAAATTTTTGGAAAATGTAAAAAAAAATGTAAAATCTGAAAATTTTTGGAAAATGTAAAAATCGGAAAAATTTTGGAAATTGAAAAAAAAATAAAAAATCGGAAAAATTTTAGAAAATGAAAAAAATGTAAAAATCGGAAAAATTTTGGAAAATAAAAAATGTAAAAATCGGAAAAATTTTAAAAATGAAAAAATGTAAAAATCGGAAAAATTTTTGAAAATGAAAAATTAAAAATCGGAAAAATTTTGAAAAATGAAAAAAAATGTAAAATCGGAAAAATGGAAAATGAAAAAAATCAAAAAATTTTGGAAAATGAAAAAATGTAAAATCGGGAAAATTTTGAAAATGAAAAAATGTAAAATCGGAAAAATTTTGGAAAATAAAAAATGTAAAAATCGGAAAAATTTTGAAAAATGAAAAAATGTAAAATCGGAAAAATTTTGGAAAATGAAAAAAATTTAAAATCGGAAAAATTTTGGAAAATGAAAAAATTTAAAAATCGGAAAAATTTTGGAAAAAAAAAAAATTTAAAATCGGAAAATTTTTGGAAAATGAAAAATTAAAAATCGGAAAAATTTTGGAAAATGAAAAATTGTAAAATTCCGAATAATTTTGGAAAATGATAAAATGTAAAATCGGAAAAATTTTGAAAAAATAAAAAATAAAATCGGAAAAATTTTGGAAAATGAAAAAATAAAAAATCCGGAAAATTTTGGAAAATGAAAAAATGTAAAATCGGAAAAATTTTGAAAAATGTAAAATCGGAAAAATTTAGAAAATGAAAAAAATGTAAAATCGGAAAAATTTTGGAAAATGAAAAAATGTAAAAATCGGAAAAATTTTGGAAAATTTAAAAATCGAAAAAAATTTGGAAAATGGAAAAAAAATTTAAAAATCGGAAAAATTTTTGGAAAATAAAAAAATGTTAAAATCGGAAAAATTTTGGAAAATGAAAAAACTTAAAATCGGAAAAGTTTGAAAATGAAAAAAATGTAAAATCCGGAAAATTTTGAAAAAAAATTTGTAAAATCGGAAAAATTTGGAAAAATTAAAAATGTAAAATCGGGAAAATTTTGGAAAATGAAAAAATGTAAAAAAATCGAAAAAAATATTAAAATCGCAAAATTTTGAAAATTGAAAAAATGTAAAATCGGCAAAATTTTGAAAATTGAAAAATTTGTAAAATCGGAAAATTTTGAAAAAAAAATAATAAAATCAAAATTTTGAAAATTGATAAAATATAAAAATTCCCAAAATTTTGGAAATTGAAAAATTTGTAAAAATCGGACAAAATTTTGGAAAATAAAAATTTGTAAAATCGGCAAACGTTTGGAAAATTTAAAATCGGCAAAATTTTGGAAATTGAAAAATTGTAAAATCGGCAAAATTTTGGAAATTAAAAAATGTAAAATCGGCAAAAATTTAAAATTGAAAAATTTTTAAAATCGGAAAAAGTTTGGAAATTAAGAAAATGTAAAATCGGCAAAATTTTGGAAATTGAAAAATAAAAAATCGGCAAAATTTTGAAAATTGAAAAAATGTAAAAATCGGCAAAATTTTGGAAAATTAAAAATTAAAAATAAAATCGGCAAAATTTTTAAAATCGGCAAAGGTTTGAAAAAATGTAAAAATCGGAAAAATTTTGAAAATTGAAAAAATTGTAAAATCGGCAAAAATTTTGAAAATTAAAAAATGTAAAAATCGGCAAAATTTTGGAAATTGAAAAAATTGTAAAAATCGGCAAAATTTTGGAAAATAAAAAATCTAAAAAATCGGAAAAATATTGGGAAATTGAAAAAAATGTAAAATCGGCAAAATTTTTGAAAATTAAAAAAAAAAAATCGGCAAAATTTTGGAAATTTAAAAAATGTAAAAATCGGCAAAATTTTTGAAATAAAAAATGTAAAATCGGCAAAAGGTTTGAAAATTGAAAAAATTTAAAATCGGCAAAATTTTGAAAATTGAAAAATTTTAAAATCGGCAAAATTTTGGAAATTGAAGAAAGGTAAAATCAGCAAAATTTTTGGAAATTGAAAAATGTAAAATCGGCAAAATTTTAGAAATTAAAAATAGTAAAATTGACAAAATTTTGAAAATTTATGAAATGTAAAATCGGCAAAATTTTGGAAATTTAAAAAAAATGTAAAAATCGGCAAAATTTTGAAAATTGAAAAAATTGTAAAAATCGGCAAAATTTTGGAAATTGAAAAAATGTAAAATCGGCAAAAGGTTTAGAAATTGAAAAAAATTTAAAAATCGGCAAAATTTTGGAAATTGAAAAATTTTAAAATCGGCAAAATTTTGGAAATTGAAAAAAAGCTAAAATCGGCAAAATTTTGGAAATTGAAAAAATGTAAAAATCGGCAAAATTTTAGAAATTGAAAAATAGTAAAATCGACAAAATTTTGGAAATTAAAATCGGCAAATTTTGGAAAAAATGTAAAATCGGCAAAATTTTGGGAAATAAAATGAAAAATGTTTAAAATCGGAAAATTTTGGAATTTGAAAAATTTAAAAATCGGCAAAATTTTGAAAATTCAAAAAATGTAAAATCGGCAAAATTTTAGGTATTGAAAGATTGAAAAAATGTAAAATCGGCAAAATTTTGAAAATTGAAAAAATTGTAAAATTGCAAAAAATGAAAAATTGTAAAATCGGCAAAATTTTGAAAATTAAAAAATGTAAAAATCAGGAAAATTTTGAAAATTGAAAAATTTAAAAAAATCGGCAAAATTTTGAAAATTGAAAAAATGTAAAATCGGCAAAATTTTTTTGAAAAATGTAAAATCGGGAAAAATTTTGCAAAATTGAAAAATGTGAAAATCGGAAAAATTTTGAAAATTTTAAAAAATGTAAAAATCGGCAAAAAAATTGAAAAAATGTAAAATCGGAAAAATTTAAAAATGAAAAAAATTGAAAAAATGTAAAAATCGGCAAAATTTTGGAAATTGAAAAATTTGTAAAAATCAAAAAATTTTGAAATTGAAAAAATTTAAAATCGTCAAAATTTTTGAAAATAAAAAATGTAAAAATCGACAAAATTTTGGAAATTGAAAAATTTTTAAAAATCGGTAAAAAGTTTTTGAAAAATTCGGCAAAAAAAAAATTTTAAAATCGGAAAAAATTTCGGAAAAATAATTTTTGAAAATCGGAAAATTTTGAAAATTAAAAAAATGTTAAAATCGGAAAAATTTTGAAAATGGTAAAAAAAAATTTAAAAATCGGCCAAATTTTGGAAATTGAAAAAATGTAAAATCGGCAACATTATGGAAATTGATAAAATGTAAAATCGGCAAAATTTTGGAAATTGTAAAAATGTAAAATCGGCAAAATTTTGGAAATTGAAAAAGTTTTAATAATCGGGAAAATTTTGGACATTGAAATAAATTTTTAAAATCGGTAAAATTTTGAAAATAAAAATATGTAAAATCAGCAAGATTTTGGAAATTGATAAAATATAAAAATCCGCAAAATTTTGGAAATTGAAAAATTTGTAAAAATCCGCAAAGTTTTGGAAATTGAAAAACTGTAAAATCGTCAAAATTTTGGAAATTGATAAAATGTATAAATCGGCAAAATTTTGGAAAATTAATAATTTGTAAGAAACGGCAAAGTTTTGAAAATTTAAAAATCAGCAATATTTTGAAAATTTAAAAATGTAAACCACAACATTTGGTCCTTCGAGCCGGATCTGCTCATCATCGTTTGCTTCTCCAGCAAGCATATCGCAGATAAGTTTTAAATCATTTCTCTTTTCTTTACTCTCTCTTTCCCCACGGTCGTCCGGCGTTCTACCTTGTTTTTCGTATGGTGACCAAATATAAGATTTGGAAATTCACTCATATTTTCCGGACGACCCGTTTTTCCATATTTTCCAATTGCTGTCTTAAATATCTTTACTCCAAGATATTTACTATTATTGATAATAACATGTTCTATTTTTTGTTCCGCCAATCGCATACGTATGTATGCATGTGTGTTTTTTGTAGGTTCAAGTGCATATTAGTGAAAAGTGTAAATTATTAAGAGAGCTACTAAAGTGCAAATATTATATATTGTATATTGCATACATATATAAACATACATAATAACTAAAATCCAAGCTGTGTGTACCAGCATTTCGTATTGCTTTTAATTCTTGTCCGTTTTATGTTTTGTATGTCGTGATAATCGCAGACATACATACATACACACATACTTGGTGCACTCTCTCTTGTCCGCAAGCGCACCGGCTTGCAGCCGCGGTTGCTCTTGTTCTCTCATCACATACACACATACTTTTGTGCACTCGCTCTTGTTCGCAAGCGCATCGGCTTGCAGCAGCGCTTGCTCTCTCTCTCCGAATACAAACATACGTGCACTTCGCCTGCTCAAACGTTTGACAGCGCAGTGCAGACATACATACATACGTACATACTGCAAGTACTTCTGCGAGTGAAGTAATAGATTGTCAGGGCAACGGTAGTCGCACTCGACATATCCTACCCTTTTCATTTTTTCCAAGTGATCTATTCTGTGTGTGTACTATAAGAGCAACTCTCAGCTCAATTGTCTGTGTATGGGCTTTACTCCAGCCAGTGTTCAAACATACACAGACATACGCATAAACATATACACACATACATTATCATATTTTACTACACAAATAATATAATTTATTTTTAGTTTTTGTTTTTCCAATCCAACAGCAATTAAGAAACAATTGTCGTTATTTTTTCCCTTAAAATACCAATATACCATATATATACTTTTTTGTTTTTTCCAGCTTCTTGCTCTCTGGTATTTTTTGTACGACTGTTTTAGTTTTGTTTGTTTTTGTTGTTGTTTCCTTTTTCGACGAACATCTTTTGTTGTTGCGGGAAATTTCCCCGCCCCCGTCCTTTTGCGTTCTTCGTCTGTGTCCGCTACTTCCGTACCCATTCTGGTGTAAAATACTTCAGCACTGTCTTTCGTATTTTTCAGTATTTTTCGGTATTTTTATTGTCTGTTTGCTACGCTCTTTCCGTATCCTTTTCACTATCTGGGTAGATTTCAGGCAAAAACCAATTTCTATTTGGTATTTTTGGTATATTTTCTTGATTTTTCGCTTCTGCGAAAAATTAGTATACAGTCCGTATCCTTGTCGGACTGTAAGAGCGCCCAGTTAGTTTTCATCCTCTTTGCGTACAATGTCATCGGGCAAACCCGATAAAAGTAAAACTCGACTGTCCGTGCCCTCTACTAGCGCCGCTAGAACCTCAATAAACCTAAATCCAGGAAGGAATCTGATCTTCGTGCATCCATCACTTCGCCGATTCATTCGCAATCGAAAAGGGAGGTCCCCGCACGGTCGGCTAGCGTTTCGCCCGCTTCTGGCACCAGGCTTGCAGTCAAATCCAAGCCGCTGATTTTGGTCACACAGCCTTCATCCGATCCCAAGACCAAGATTCCTTCCGTCCCGATCCACAAAACAAAACCGATGGCACAAAACAAAGTAGACACAGCGTTGACGAAATTCATCGCCGCGACTGATCGTATCAGTCACTTTGCGGCGAGTCAACAACCCTTCGGCTGATAGCCCATCCCTGTATACGTGCCAAGTCCGAAGGGACCAGATGCGTTCCTTATGGGAAAAGGTCGAGAATGAGTACGAGGCTTGCTCTTGCGTCATGTCTGAGGAGATGACCACAGAAGAGCTCCCTACTGTTCAGGCCAAATACGAGTACTGCTATGCTGTCTACGAGCAGTGTGCAGCTCTGTTAGGTGAGCAAATAGCCAACGCATCCCAGGCGCTCACCCCCGTACACCCGTACAACCACAAGCTGTGCAATTCATGCCCACAGGGTGTCGATTACCTCCGTGCGACACCGAAGTTTTCGGAGGCGATTACACTCGCTGGCCCACCTTCCAGAACCCGAGACTGTCGTTGGAAACTTTTTATCTCAACTCTAAGACCAGCAGTGAAGCCCATTCAATTGTTTCAAAGTCTCCTTTGACAAATGAAGGGTTTCAGTCGGCTTGGTCCAGCTTGACTGAGCGACTCGAGAACAAACGGTTGCTCGTAAACAGTCAGCTGAGAATTTTGTTCAATTTGCCCGCCATTGGGCAAGAGTCGGGTTCCTCTATTCTGGAGCTGCAGAGCACTATTCAAGGGTGTCTGACAGCCTTAGAGCACTCGAAGATCAACGTAGAGAATTGGGATTGCATCCTGGTTTTCTTGTGTTCTTCGAGGCTCCCCAAGTTGACCCTTTCTCTTTGGGAACAGTCAATCCAAAACAAGAGCGATCCAACGTGGGTTGACATGAACGCTTTTCTTCTAGAGCGCCATCGCACCCTAGAAGCGATAGCGGAGGTGTCATCCAGCACGAACGCTCCGACGGTTCCAAGAGCCTCACCCAAGAAGGCCCCGTCTCCAGGCAGGTCAACTCTTTTGAGAGTAGGGTGATCATTAAGACCCAGATCTGCAATTTCTGTTCCCGGGAGAACCATCCGATTCGATTATGCCCTCGATTTCTTCAGATGGGTGTCAATGAAAGGGTCAACCATATCAAGCAACAGAAGCTGTGCTTGAACTGTTTCGCACGAGGCCATGTCCTGGCCGACTGCACAAGTGCGCACAGCTGTTTTACGTGCAAGGGTCGTCATCATACACTCTTGCATCGAGTCAACCCGGAGCCGACAGTCACAACCCCACTCCATCTCCAATACAGTCCACTTCCACCCAGTCAGCTAACGTCCAATCATTCCTGGCAGTTAACACACAAGGTGTTCTGCTGAGTACAGCTGTTGTACACATTTGCCATCACGGCGTTCGGCACACAGCACGGACTCTGATCGATTCCGGATCAGAGGCTACCTTCATTTCTGAACGATTGTTCAAGCGCTTGAGGATGCCATACACATCCGTTCAAGCCCATGTCTCTGGGCTGACTCAAGTTGTTGTAGCCCAGCCCCGAAAGCATTGCCAATTCCTAATTGGCTCCCCGTTGCGACCAGATCTGCAGATTGAGGCATCGGCATTCGTCTTTCCTCAATTAGCAGGAAAAATGCCTTCATGCTCTGTCCCACAAACCATCCTCGACAATCTGCCAAGCATCCCGCTGGCCGACCCCAAGTTTTATGAGAGTTCGCAGATAGACGTGCTATTAGGCGCAGACATCCTCCCATCCCTTCTTCTCGGCGGCTCTCGTCCGAACGTTTGTGGGACCCTCATTGGTCAAGAGACCATTTTCGGTTGGATCCTGACCGGCCCAGTGTCGGGATCCACTTCTAACACCATCTCGTCCTTTTCGACTCGACTGTCCGTCGATCGAACTTCTACGATCGGTCCTGTGACAGGACCCCCTCCAAACCTATTTCTGTTTTTCGGCTCGACTGTCCGTCGAACGAACCCTAAGAATGGTCCTGTGACAGGACCCTCCTCTAGATCTATTTCAGCTTCGAATGGTCCTGTGACGGGACAACACTCTGATCCTTCTTCGGTTCGACTGTCCGTCGAACGATCCTCTAAACGCAAGCCTTTGTTAGACCCCAATTCAAAATCTGTTTCGACACCTTCGGCTCGACTTTCCGTCGACCGAAACTTCGCCATTGGTCCTGTGACAGGACCCCACTTGAAACCTCTTTCAGCTCAACGATCCCGGACGGAGACAAATTCTTCCTCTGCACCGATGGCACCGGTCACCCACGCACCAGGCCCATGCCTAGCCCCGCCAAAACACTGACGGCACTTTCCAGTGCAATGGAGTGAGTATACTCCCCACCGCGGCGATCAGGCTAGACACGGGGACGGCGGCTTTCGAAGCGCGACCGTGTTGTCCAGTAAGCCGCATCAGCGAGTCGTTGCCAGGGGCCTTGGGCCTCTCCATCACTCGCATGGGCGCTGAAGGAGTCTGCACGGCGTCGTTGCGCTCCAAGACACACCCACTCTATCTATCCTGATATTGTCCTGCCGGGTATCCTCCCAAGTCTGATGTTCTTTGCAATCCCAATATTGCAAGGGGAGAATGTTGATGCGAGCGCATTGTAGGTGAGTGGCACACTATCCGTTCCTCCGACCAAAAAGCACTTGATGCTTTTCACTCACCCGCAATGCGCTCACGCGTAAGAAAGCACTCAAGATCCAGTGCTCTCAACTTCTCTCTCTCCCACAACTCTCCACCGCAGAGTCGAGCTTTGCAAGGGCTCGGCGGTAGATCTGCAAAATGCCGTCGGCATTTTGCCTCGTTTGTTCAATACCCCCAATAACCCCCTCTCTGTGCGTTTTGTAACTAACAACCCGACAAGTTTAAATATATATAATAGTAAATATAAACGCGAGTGTTTTATTTAATTTCGGGAAAGGGAAATCTGGAATTTATCTGCGCCACCACAACAGCATGTTTTGATGAAGAGAGCTGGTTCTTTCTTCTTTCTTCTTTTAAACAGACCTGGTTGTACAGATCAGGTACCTGGTTGTATCGAACAGCTAGCTGTTATTTTAAATAGACCTGGTTGTACAGATCAGGTATCCGGTTCTGATAACGGACCTGTTTCTGTTAACAGACCTATTTCAATGTCCCATACGCCATTTAAAATGATGAAATTAAATTTCAATTACATTTATTCACGCAATGTAAAAGGTGAAAAGTGGCTGAAAAGAAAGCTGAAAATTCCCCAATTTCACATTCCCTAATGAAAATTTCGAATTTATATTTCAATAACATTTATTTGAAATAAGTATCAGAAGTAATAAAACTGGAAAAGAAAGCTGAAAAAGAAAGCTGAAAATTCCCAAATTTACCATTCCCCATTTAACAAATTTTTTAAATTTATTTTGTTAATAGAATTTATTGTTTTGCTTATTTTTATTCAATTACAATTTCAATTTGAATACAATATCTCCATCATCCTGTTTTATAGAGTATAATTACCAGTATTTAATTCTTTAATGTGCACATCACTAACTTTATCACAGCGTGCCGGGAGGTAAATAAAATTCTTTTCCAATATTAATTTTATGGTATTAGTATTAAATTTACTAGGAACCCTAGACGCTTCATAGATTCGGAATTCCTATTCCTTGGTAGAGCGTGGAAAGGGAGTTTCTTCTTCTCCTTTAGTCCATTCAAATAATTCGCTGTTGATTGAAACTCGATGTCATCGGCGAGGAATTGGATGTCCTCAGCAAGAGGAGTAATAAGAGGAAGATTAACTTCGGTGAAGTCAATCACCTCTCCCTTGCTAGCCTCCTTTGATGGGTTCATCCTGATTATTTGATGTTTGGGTGTGTGTGTGTGTAGTATCGCTGGTGCTATTCAGTGCTGCTACAGCTCCTGCTGTTCAGTGTTGGTCGTGCGTGCTCCTGGTGGTGATGATACTGCTACTGCTGGTGTTGTTGGTGAGTGCTGATGACCGAATGATATTTTCCTTCGAGTGGCTGGCTGATTTTATACTTGCCACTTTCGCCTTCCACTGTTGTTTTGAATAGTTTTCATTACCTAAGGACGTTTTCCTTTGATTGGTTGACTTTCTACCTGTTGCTACCTGTAGGACTCAAGTGCTCGGGAGGGACAACCAACCCACTGATAAGTGTCTCCCTACCCTTCAACCGACATACACCTTATTAAAAATTCTAAACACAAATGTCCACAGTTTACAGTCCCAAAATTTTGTAAACGTTCATAATTGTACTTAATGTTTTTCCTAAATATCTGACTACTTCTAATGGTGGTTGTAAATTCCCAAAACTATCAAAATAATAAGAATCTGATCCTCTCTTGTAATATGCTACCCAATGCGTTCCATTCGATATTGAGTCTGCTAAATTTATTATTCCACACTCGAAATGATGTGGAAATTTGGGTAATTGATCCTTCATATAAACACCTCGAAAATGAGGAATATTTCTAAAGGCAAACTTCATTATATCAAAGTTTGATAATGCTATCTTGGGTAGCTTACCTATTAGTTTTTGAACGCGTTTTTGTCTTTGATTATTTCTAGCAAATGATATACCATATCCATTTTTGTATGGTTGTAAATACAAGCCAGCTCCCAATGCAACCGTTTCCATTTTTTATTATGCCTCTTGTTTTCCTCTAGATGTTGTTTAGCCATCTTTGCATTGTTAATAGATTTTGCTATTGCTGCGCTACCTGACGCGAAACTACCCTAGCGCTCAGTGCTGTTAAAATTGGGACAAGTGGTAAGAACCCACCTATCTTGGGTACATTTATAACCCGTAGAATAACAACATTTTTCCTACATCCCATCGAGTTCGATACTGCTTTGTAGCCTTTTTAATTATTGTAGTCAATGATGTTCTCACTCTTTTCTTTCTCTCCTGATTTGAACCCATTCCAAATTTTATCTTCGTCTTCATCATGTTTGTTACAAAGTATGCTTTTACACGTTTCCAAGCCTCAATAAAAACTGAGTCAGCTTTATGACGTTCACTCAACTCTTTACTGTTTGAATATGCAATATCATGCGCTCTACACGCTTCATCCAAAGCATTGATTCCACGATCACCACGTGCTAATCGTTTCTCTAACTTTGTTCCAGGTCCACAGTAATTGTATCCGGGTATATGAGCCTAAAAGTTAGAGAGTCTATTATATTGTTTACAAGACCACTACCCTGTTTGAGTTTTGATTTCGAACTATTTAAATTATAAAAACGTTTGGCCATTTTATAGCAACCTCAATCAAGAAACGTTTCCCATTGAATGAAGTAGCTCACTAGCGTTTTTAAGACAAAAGAAAAGCATACTAATACGAATCATTGAGGGTGGTGGACATGGAGAGAATAATCAACAACCTCGACATAGTGTTTTGCTACCCAATTCAATTAGAGCATTAATTAATTGTTGGACCATCAAATTGTGGAAAAACCAATGTGATGCTTAGTCTTATAGAGAGTCCCAATGGTCTCAAATTTGAAAATATTTATGTATTTTCAAAGAGTTTATACCAACCCAAATATGAATATTTGGAAAAACTTATCAAACCAGTTCAAGGAATGGGATATTTTACGTTCTCCGAAAACGATGCAGTGTTATCACCACACGAAGCGAAAAATAATTCCATTATGATATTCGATGATGTGGCATGTGAAAAGCAGGATAATATCCGAAACTATTTTTGTATGGGAAGACATAAGAATATTGATTCATTCCATTTATGTCAAACATACATACATATACCGAAACATTTAATACGTGACAATGCTAATTTTATTATAATGTTTAAACCAGGTGATTTGAACATGCGTCATATATATCGAGATCACGTAAACAGTGACATGGACTATGAATCATTTATGGAAATTTCACGAAAATGCTAGGAGGAGAAATTTGGATTTCTACTAATCTCTAAAGATGATGATATGAAAAATGGGCGATACAGAAAAGGTTTTGATCAATTCATTATACTTTAAAATATGGATATAAAACTAATGATATGATGATTAAACAACAGTCCAAACTCAGACTTCAAAATGTCTACATCACTAACATTTGCATTAAATGGAAACACACCAGTTATAACCGAAAATTTTTCCCACAAATTGAATTAAATAAAAATTATGAGTGTGCTCTCATTGACTTTCACACATACAATTCTATACCAAACGTAGATAGAGGGTACAATCTACTTCATATTGGAAATAAATGTATAGAAATACCTGTTGGATCGTATGAACTCGAAGAAATTGCAACATATATTATTGATGTTCTAAAGGAGTATGGTTCTTATGATGCGTTAAAAATAGAAACCAACAACAATACGCTGAAAGTTCAAGTTACCACTAAAAAGAAATAGTATATTTTAATCGTGAACGAAGTATTGGAAAGCTGTTTGGATTTGGTGAACGTATTCTAAAACCGCACAATACTGAAATTTATGTCTCAGATAACCCTGTGAATATTTTAAAAGTAAATACAATTAGATTGGAATGCAACATTATCAGTGGCTCATATGTGGGTAATAGACCAAATCATGGGCTCCATGAATATGGGATCAATGTTCCTCCGGGATATAAAATGAGTATTACACCACGAAACTTGATTTATTTACCTATCAACACTAGAGAAATAAGCACGCTCGAAGTACGGATAACTGATCAGGAGGGGAATTAATCAATTTTCGAGGGAAACTATATCAATTCGTCTTCTTCGAGCAACAGAATGATTATTTATAATAAAAGGTAATCACATCACCTCACAACTCCTTTTACTAAATGTAAAGGTGAAGTGGAAACATCATCATCATTATCATCTTGAGGACCATCATATCCACGACCTGCGGTATCATTAAAAATAAACTGATTTTAAAATCACTTAAATTTAATATTCAGTAAAATTACTACCTTCATTTCAAATGAATGAAATTTTTTGTGCAAGATAAACCTCACAATGATGAGAGTATCACGAAAAAGAATATCACACTTATTACCCATATCAGCAGAACTTCAAAACAAATGATGAAGTTCGTATTACAATACAAAACCAAGATTTGTATGTGTTGCCGTCTGAAAGTTTCCTCCACTTTGAAGGGACACTTAGCAAAATTACTAACCAAAATTCGGTCACAACTACAACAAATGATGTTGTCGGCTTGCTTAAAAATAATTGCATGGCCTATTTTTGGATGAAATAAGATATGAATTGAATGGATGCGAACTGGATAGAACACGGCTTACTGGAATCACATCTAATCTGAAAAACTTTCTTTCTATTGGTCGACAGGAGTCTCTATGTGATCGTAATGCCGGGTGGAGTGGAGCTTTTCAATACCACTAAAAATGCTAATGGGATTCGCTGAAGATCATAAAAAGTTATATTAAATTGTAAACATCAACTCATTCTCTTGCTAGCTATAAATATGAATGAAATGTTTGAAAAAACAGTTGGAGGTGGTGAACATAAAATTGCCCCCAAAACGTCAAATGAATCATTTATTCTAAATGTGGGCACACTCTTATTTCTGCACAGTATATTTGGGTGTCAGTGGGTAGGGTAGTATTGTCTGTTTTGATTGACAGTGTTCTCACTCATTCCATAGTTGTACAGCTGGTTACGGCCCTCTACATGAGTACAGCAGTAGGAGAAGGCACACTTCGAGTAAATCCAATGAAAGTGCAAGCCTTTTCCGAATTTCCGGTGCCACAGTCCAGACGCCAACTAACCATTAAGCCGTTAAGCGATTCCGTATGTATATAGAAGGCCAACCATTCAAAGTTATAACCGATCATGCAAGTCTGAAATGGTTGATGAATCAAACAGACCTTCATGGCAGACTCGCTCGATGGGTGTTAAAGCTACAAGGAATGGATTTTCAAATCGAACATCGGAAGGGCAGTCAAAATGTAGTCGCTGACACTCTTTCCAGAGCATTCGAAGAAAATGTAGATGTTGTTGAGCTCGAAATACTGCCAGAGATAGATTTGAACTCGGATGCATTTCTTGAAAGTTATTATGTTGAGTTAAAAGAGAAGATCAGCAAATGCAATCTTCCGGATTTCAAAATCATAGACGGATATTTATATTACAGAGCAGTATTGCCTGCCGACGTCAGCGAAGATATTGGCGATGGCTGGAAACTGTACGTCCCTACATCTCTCAGAAATTCGGTTATAGTTTCAGCTCATTGTACCCCAACGTCAGCACATTACGGCACAGCGAAGTGTCTAGAACGCATCCGTAGGCATTTTTATTGGCCACGAATGGTAGTGGAAGTGCGAGACTTTATCAGCAAATGCGAAATATGTCAAACCTCAAAATACCCAACACAAAATCTAAAGCCGCCAATGAGTATTCAAACAATTAGTGAAAGAGTCAATAGATCCATTAATGCGGCGTTAAGATCGTTTATTCGATCAGACCAGCGAGAATGGCGGCTCTCGTCCGAACGTTTCCCGAACCGATGGCACCGGTCACCCACGCACCAGGCCCATGCCTAGCCCCGCCAAAACACTGACGGCACTTTCCAGTGCAATGGGTGAGTATTCTCCCCACCGCGGCAATCAGGCTAGACACGGGGACGGCGGCTTTCGAAGCGCGACCGTGTTGTCCAGTAAGCCGCATCAGCGAGTCGTTGCCAGGGGCCTTGGGCCTCTCCATCACTCGCATGGGCGCTGAAGGAGTCTGCACGGCGTCGCTGCGCTCCAAGACACACCCACTCTATCTATCCTGATATTGTCCTGCCGGGTATCCTCCCAAGTCTGATGTTCTTTGCAATCCCAATATTGCAAGGGGAGAATGTTGATGCGAGCGCATTGTAGGTGAGTGGCACACTATCCGTTCCTCCGACCAAAAGCACTTGATGCTTTTCACTCACCCACAATGCGCTCACGCGTAAGAAAGCACTCAAGATCCAGTGCAAAATGCCGTCGGCATTTTGCCTCTCAGTATCGATCTACGTTTGTTCAATAGCGGTCACCCCAATAACCCCCTCTCTGTGCGTTTTGTAACTAACAACCCGACAAGTTTAAATATATATATGTTTGTGTTAGTGCAGTAATGCTGAGTCCTCAAGTTGCAAACGGAAAGTTTTAATGGACTTTGGATTTTTGGAAGTGGCACGATCGCCAATGTAATAGGATCTTTCTATTTGTGACAGTCGGTGCCGTCGCGACAAGTGTTTATGTTTATGATTTGACTTGTGGGAAAGAATTTGGAAGATAGGGGAATAATTATGAGTGTTTGTCACGTACGAGAAATTATTCTGGTGGTGGATATATTACTCCCCCAACCTATAGAGGTTAGCTTGTCCTCAAGCGTTTAGTTCAGGGTACATAAGTGGGACTGGAATTTCAATATTATCGGTTTCAGCATTAGCACTTATGTTTGTGTCATGTGTTCTTACAAATTTTTGTGTTATTATGTTGAATAGTGTTTTAATTTTCTTATTCACTAAGTTGTATATAACAATGAGGATTAATATTAATACAATCGTAATTATTGAATATTTGTAATTATTGTTTTCTCTATTGTTATACATAATCATTTCTTTTATTTCAATATGTGATAGTGGTTCTATTTTAGTTACATTATATTCTGTAAACATGATGGTTGTAAATTGTTGTGCTCTATTTGAAATTTTAACATTTTTTAATTCAATGGTACAATTAAATATTTTTATTATTTTATCTTTTTCGATGTACATATCTAAATCATTACAATTCTGATTTAGTTTGGTTCTGGTTAAGTTCCAGGTTATTATGATATTCGGCTCTACTATTTGTATAAATTCTTGTTTACGGTATTTATTAAAAGTGCAAACTGGAGTTTCATGTTTTATTATATTATTTATGCAGTGGTCATTTATGATCTTTTTAGAGATTGAATTTGAAACAAAGTTATTGTGTAGATAAAATTTTCCTTCAACATTTTCATTGATGATTTGTCCATTCTTATCTGGGTAAGGGATTACTTGGAAAGTTTTGGTTTCAAGATTACTCAATGGAATATGGGACATGATGAAAATTTCATTTGTAAGTGTACTGAACCAAGCAGAAGTTTTAATATTCATCAACTTTTCGTGATTAATGTGATCTATTTGATCGTGTTTAAGTAATTTTGGATTAAATATTCCTAAGCGAGTTAATTGTAGGCTTAGTTCGATATCTTCTATATATTCGGTAAAATGTTCAATGTTAAAATTAATGAATTTAATTGTTTTTCTTCTTCCAAAATTTTGCTTTGATTATTTATAATATTAATACCTTGATTAAATGTATTTATAAAATCATTAAGATTATTTGCCTGAATTGAATTATGGGCAATAATGTTAATTTGGTTTTCAAATTGCTTCTTATCTTCTTCATCTAATGTGCCGAAAAGGAATTTAAGTGATGATCCTATGAAATCGAATAAACCTCGTTTAGTACGACTTGTTATTCTGATACCTGCCATTTGCTTTTCTAATTTATTCATTAAATATTTTATTTGGGGGTACTTATTAAAGATATGGCTTTGAGTTAATAATAAATCAAAAGAGTTCTCTATTTGTGTTACGTTTATAGTTAAGCAATGATGTTCGAAGGACATTGGTAAATTAATTGTTCCTGACTCAAATAAGATGAATCCTTGATCATTTTGAATGGGATTTACTTCAACTTGTTGAGCGTTTACGGTTGTGCAAATAATTGACAATATAAGTAACATCAGTAATTTAGGATGTTTCGTCACTTGGGCTGGAATTAACATATTTACTTTTGTTAATTACTTTCTTCTTTTTAAACTTCGATCTATAATGTGTAACTTTTCTACCTCTATTCGTTTCTTCGTAATGTTTTTCATCGAGCTTTTAATGTTACCTGTTTTTTGAAAGGATTTGTGGTTTTGATTTAACCAATGGGGCTTGTCTAAATCGTGTATCTACTTCAAAATCACTTCTGTTTTTATTGAGGTTATTTATTTGATTTACTTTATTCTCTTGTGAGTTATATTCAGGGGTTCCTGCATAAATAAAAATATCTGCTGGAGTTCTATTAGTTGCTTTATGTTTTGTTTTATGATTATAAGTATATAATATTGTTTCGAACTTTGTAATTTTATTTTCAATATTATCGTCGCTTCCTATTATTCTTAACTTTTCATTTATAGTTTTATGAAACCTTTCTATATCTGATATTCCTGTTTTACTTGTTGTTATGTTAATTTTATGCCTTCTTCTTGTAACCAAATTTGCAAAGCTGCACTGATGAATGCTGAGTCTTTGTCTGCTTTTATTTCTATGGGTTTTCCCATTTCATTGAAAACTTTTAGTAAAGCTCTTTTAGCTTCTAACCAATCTCTACTTTGAACTTCAACTAATGTTGTGAATTTGGAATAAACGTCTATACAAGAAAGAAATTGTTTCTTATCTATCATATAAAATCTATAACATATTTATCCCTAACATTAAGTACTTCGGGTGTTATCTCGAACGTGAGTTTTGTGTCTCTATGTTCGGTTTTAGCTATGTTGCAAATTTCGCATTCATTAATTAGATTTTGTATTAGTTTCTGGTAATCAGGGTAATAATATTTTTCCTTAAACCAATTTATTGTTTTTCTATACCTGGATGTAACAATTTTTATGTGTTTTTAAAATTAATTCTTTAAACTCTGCAAAGGTTTGTAAGTCAATTAATTTTAAGCTTGTTTTCATTATTTTAGTTATATTACTTGGGCTTATTATTTCTAAATAGGCTCTTTGAAAAATTGGAAAATCTATTTCATCATGAAAATAGACAATACTATTTTTGAGCAAAGATATTCCTTTATCATATCTTTTGGCATATTGGTTAGTCATTTCCTTGTAAGAAATTTTAATGTTAAGTTTATGAAAATAGTGAGTTGTTTCAACTTTATTATCGTCACTTTTATGAATTCTATTTGCCTGTTAAAGTAGTTTAAAGGTCTTTCAGTTATTGGTATGTGATATTGACTGTCCTCTTGAGCACTATGTATAGTTGCTCCTGTGCTAATTGCATCTTCTCTAAGAAATTCTCTTCTATTTTTATACGTGAAAGTGCATCTGCTACGTTATTTTCCTTTCCTGGTAAATACTTGATTTGATAATCGTATTCGTTTAATCGGATTTTCCATCTTTGTAATTTCATGTTTGGTTCTTTAATGTTACTGAGCCAAACTAATGGCTTGTGATCGCTTAAGATCTGGAATTTTCTACCGAATAGGTAAGAACGGAAATATTTGGTTGCCCACACGATAGCTAATAGTTCTTTCTCTATAGCTGAATAGTTTGATTCGTGATCGTTTAAAGTTCGACTTGCATAGCAAATGGGTTTGTGTTCTTGTGATAGAACAGCGCCTATAGCAAAGTTGCTAGCATCTGTAGTCAATGAGAATGGTTTCTCGAAATTTGGATAAACTAGTATCGGATTGGACGTTATTAAAACTTTGAATTTTGCAAATGCTGATACATAAGTGGGATCTTTTATGTTTATGGTGGCGTTTTTCTTCAACTTTGTTGTCATGGGTTTTGCAATACTTGCGAAATTGGGTATAAATTTGCGATAAAATCCGCATAAACCTAGGAATGATTTGATTTCTTTTGATGTCTTTGGTATTGGGAATTCAACAATTGCCTTAATTTTGTTTGGATTTGGTTTTATACCTTGCGTGGTGATTACATGCCCGAGGAAATCAGTTTCCTTTTTCATGAATTCGCATTTGTCTAATTGTAATTTCAAATTTGCTTCCCGAAGTTTTGAGAAGACTTTCGAAATGGATGATATATGCTCTTCCAATGAAGTGGAGTAGATAATAATATCATCTAAGTAAACTAGACAATCCTTGAAAATCAGATCTTCAAGTAGGTTATTCATACAGCGCTGGAAAGTCGCTGGAGCATTTTTAAGCCCAAAGGGCATACGAGTAAATTCGTAGTGACCATGCTTGGTTGAAAAGGCAGTTTTTGCAATTGAGTCGGGACTCATTTGGATTTGATGGAAACCCTTTGCAAGATCGATCGTAGTGAAGTATTGGCATTTGCCTAACTTGTCTAGGATCTCATCCATATTTGGTATGGGGAATTTGTCGTCAATGGTTATTTCATTGAGGTTGCGGTAGTCAATGACTAACCGGAATTTTTGCTTTCCTGAAGCGTCCATTTTCTTTGGAACAATCCAGATGGGTGAACAATAGGGGGATTTTGATTTCTTAATTATGCCCTGCTCTATCATTTCGTTAATTTGTTTATTGACCTCTTGATCGTAAGCCTGTGGATACTTGTAGGGTCTTTTATATATTGGGTCTTCGTGTTTCGTTTGAATTGAATGCTTAATCGTACTGGTGAAAGTCAAATTTTCACCTTCCCGGTACTGAATATCGCGAAATTCATGTAAAACCTTTTTTAGTTTTTCTACCTCTTCTGTGTTGAGATGTTCAAGTCTGAACTCATTACATTCTTTTAATTCATCTTCGATTGCGAAGTTGAATGGCCTATCTTCGGTCAAGGGTGGATTTGCACAATCTTCTGTGTAAGTTTCTTCAGAATTTTCTTCTTCGTTTTGAAATGTAAATTTATATTCTCCTAATGTAACTGTGCCATTTTCGTAATCAATTTGGGATTTACTGGCTTTTAAGTATTCTCTTCCTAATAGCATATCATAATTTTCAGAGAAATTATGAATGTAAAATTTTTGTTTTGTAGGGCAAAGTCTGCTGGGACTAAAAAGTATACTTTCTGATAACTCGGTAGTGCCATTAATTGTTTGAACATTGATTGGATTTTTATAAATTGGAAAACTGAAAGTATTTTGTTTTAAAAGGTTTATTGAGGAACCTGTATCAATGATACATTTTAGGTTCACTTCATTCATTTTGATTCTTATGTATGGTGTGTTTGTTCTGCATTTAGTTCCGAGGCATTTTGATGAAAATTTTCACCATGCTCCATTTTGAACTGGCCGCTTTGGCTCTCTCTTTGTCTTTTACCGGTGGGTTAGGCCCACGGCTTGTTGAAGTATCCCTCGAATAGTTATAAGGGTTTTGTGTTTGAGCTTCTTTTAGTTTTTATTGAATTCTTGGTGAAGATTTTGATTATTCTGATTTGAATTTGAATAATTAGTTTGTGGTTTTGAATTGGACGAATCATCTGAATGAGAATTGTTTGTATAGTTTGCGTAAGATCTATTTTGATTCCTACGACTATTGTTTTCACTTTTTGGTTATTCTGAGTCTCATAAGACTCATAAATACCTTCTGTTTGAGCAACTGCTTTTAGTTTGCTTATTGAAGTTATATCATGCCTTGCTATGGTCATGTATATCCTGTCTGGTAATTTTCTGGTTATTACATTTTTGTTGTTATTTTTAACGCATTTTTATAAATTATTGCTGTGCTACCATCAGTGTTTAGTGCTAACTTATTGCTAATAATATAGGATTTTCTCTCGAGCTCTTCTACGAACTTACGCAGGCTTCCGTTCCAATTGGTATTGTATAGTCTTCTTAGTAGCTCCTCATAAGGTGTTTGCGTCTTGAATTCCTCGATTAAGGACGATCTCAGCGACAGCCAATTGTTGGATTGAGTAATCTGGGAGGTACGCAAGGCTTCTCCATCCAGTTGTCGCTCAATAGCACCGAAGATTACGCTGCTTTGGCGTACATCAGTTGTTGGGTATAGAGACAGAATGAAATCTATTCTCTTTATAAATGCCGACAAGTTTTCTGCTCCGTTATCAAACGCTGGCACGTGTTTGATTTGATTTAGACACTGGTTTAAGTGTGCTTCAGTTAATTCGGTTGCCATTTTTGAATTGTTATTGATTTGCACACGTGGTTCGGGTTTTGAGATTTTTATTATGACGGATTTTTACAAGGTTTTTGTATTACCGTTTAATAACGCACTCACGCACGTAGATGTTTTTCGCGGATACGTTTTGGCTAGTTCACAACTTGGACGCGTTCTCCCGGGACAATGTTAAAGTCCTTCTAGCGGTTCACGACTACTTTGTTGATTCAGTAACTAGATCGACGTATCCTACCGGCTGCGCCAATTATAAGTTCGCGGTGCACGAACAGTAAAAAATAAAACGCAAGGATTTTATTTTTGTTTACTTAATAGACTACTTTATTTTTTTTTACAAACTCGCGGGCTACGCGTCTTGAATGAGGAAAGTGTCTTTAAAAACTGAACTCACAATATGTTGGGCTCTAACATGAAAGTTCTTATTACGACTTAGGGCTAACATACGTGTGATGTTTTGTGTTTGTGTTAGTGCAGTAATGCTGAGTCCTCAAGTTGCAAACGGAAAGTTTTAATGGACTTTGGATTTTTGGAAGTGGCACGATCGCCAATGTAATAGGATCTTTCTATTTGTGACAGTCGGTGCCGTCGCGACAAGTGTTTATGTTTATGATTTGACTTGTGGGAAAGAATTTGGAAGATAGGGGAATAATTATGAGTGTTTGTCACGTACGAGAAATTATTCTGGTGGTGGATATATTACTATATAATAGTAAATACAAACGCGAGTGTTTTTATTTAATTTCGGGAAAGGGAAATCTGGAATTTATCTGCGCCACCACAACAGCATGTTTTGATGAAGAGAGCTGGTTGTACAGATCAGCTATCAGACTGTTAAATAGACCAGCTAGCTGTTCTTTTAAACAGACCTGGTTGTACAGATCAGGTACCTGGTTGTATCGAACAGCTAGCTGTTATTTTAAATAGACCTGGTTGTACAGATCAGGTATCCGGTTCTGATAACGGACCTGTTTCTGTTAACAGACCTATTTCAATGTCCCATACGCCATTTAAAATGATGAAATTAAATTTCAATTACAATTATTCACGCAATGTAAAAAGGTGAAAAGTGGCTGAAAAAGAAAGCTGAAAATTCCCCAATTTCACATTCCCTAATGAAAATTTCAATTTATATTTCAATAACATTTATTTGAAATAAGTATCAGAAGTAATAAAACTGGAAAAGAAAGCTGAAAAAGAAAGCTGAAAATTCCCAAATTTACCATTCCCCATTTAACAAATTTTTTAAATTTATTTTGTTAATAGAATTTATTGTTTTGCTTATTTTTATTCAATTACAATTTCAATTTGAATACAATATCTCCATCATCCTGTTTTATAGAGTATAATTACCAGTATTTAATTCTTTAATGTGCACATCACTAACTTTATCACAGCGTGCCGGGAGGTAAATAAAATTC
>NW_026869531.1:0-11506 GCF_023558535.2 Drosophila nasuta
CATACGATATGAGGCTCGAGTGAGTTCACTATGACAAAAATTTCAACATATGAAAATTGAACAAAAAACTTTTATAATATCATTTTATATAGTTTATTAATATAATGAGATAATTTTTGAGTTTAGCTTGAAAAAATTTTTTTGTACTTGGTGAATTTTGGCCCTTTGGAATGCAGCCATACGATATGAGGTTCGAGTGAGTTCACTATGACAAAAAATTTCAACATATGAATTTGAACTTTTGAAAATTTTTATATAATATAATGAAAATTTTTGAGTTTAGCTTGAAAAAAATTTTATACTTAGTTTGGCCCTTTGGAATATAATGAGGAGATAATTTTTGAGTTTAGCTTGAAAAAAATTTTTTGTACTTGGTGAATTTTGGCCCTTTGGAATGCAGCCATACGATATGAGGCTCGAGTGAGTTCACTATGACAAAAATTTCAACATATGAAAATTGAACAAAAAACTTTTATAATATCATTTTATATAGTTTATTAATATAATGAGATAATTTTTGAGTTTAGCTTGAAAAAAATTTTTTGGACTTGGTGAATTTTGGCCCTTTGGAATGCAGCCATACGATATGAGGTTCGAGTGAGTTCACTATGACAAAAATTTCAACATATGAAAATTGAACAAAAACTTTTATAATATCATTTTATATAGTTTATTAATATAATGAGATAATTTTTGAGTTTAGCTTGAAAAAAATTTGTTTGTACTTGGTGAATTTTGGCCCTTTGGAATGCAGCCATACGATATGAGGTTCGAGTGAGTTCACTATGACAAAAATTTCAACATATGAAAATTGAACAAAAAACTTTTATAATATCATTTTATATAGTTTATTAATATAATGAGATAATTTTTGAGTTTAGCTTGAAAAAAAATTTTTTGTACTTGGTGAATTTTGGCCCTTTGGAATGCAGCCATACGATATGAGGTTCGAGTGAGATAATTTTTGAGTTTAGCTTGAGTTTAAAAAATTTTTTTGTACTTGGTGAATTTTGGCCCTTTGGAATGCAGCCATACGATATGAGGCTCGAGTGAGTTCACTATGACAAAAAATTTCAACATATGAAAATTGAACAAAAAACTTTTATAATATCATTTTATATAGTTTATTAATATAATGAGATAATTTTTGAGTTTAGCTTCAAAAAAATTTTTTTGTACTTGGTGAATTTTGGCCCTTTGGAATGCAGAGTTTAGCTTGAAAAAATTTTTTTGTACTTGGTGAATTTTGGCCCTTTGGAATGCAGCCATACGATATGAGGTTCGAGTGAGTTCACTATGACAAAAATTTCAACATATGAAAATTGAATTGAAAAAAACTTTTATAATATCATTTTATATAGTTTATTAATATAATGAGATAATTTTTGAGTTTAGCTTGAAAAAAATTTTTTTGTACTTGGTGAATTTTGGCCCTTTGGAATGCAGCCATACGATATGAGGTTCGAGTGAGTTCACTATGACAAAAAATTTCAACATATGAAAATTGAACAAAAAACTTTTATAATATCATTTTATATAGTTTATTAATATAATGAGATAATTTTTGAGTTTAGCTTGAAAAAAAATTTTTTTGTACTTGGTGAATTTTGGCCCTTTGGAATGCAGCCATACGATATGAGGTTCGAGTGAGTTCACTATGAAAAAATTTCAACATATGAAAATTGAACAAAAAACTTTTATAATATCATTTTATATAGTTTATTAATATAATGAGATAATTTTTGAGTTTAGCTTGAAAAAAATTTTTTTGTACTTGGTGAATTTTGGCCCTTTGGAATGCAGCCATACGATATGAGGTTCGAGTGAGTTCACTATGACAAAAAATTTCAACATATGAAAATTGAACAAAAACTTTTATAATATCATTTTATATAGTTTATTAATATAATGAGATAATTTTTGAGTTTAGCTTGAAAAAAATTTTTTTGTACTTGGTGAATTTTGGCCCTTTGGAATGCAGCCATACGATATGAGGTTCGAGTGAGTTCACTATGACAAAAAATTTCAACATATGAAAATTGAACAAAAAACTTTTATAATATCATTTTATATAGTTTATTAATATAATGAGATAATTTTTGAGTTTAGCTTGAAAAAAAATTTTTTTGTACTTGGTGAATTTTGGCCCTTTGGAATGCAGCCATACGATATGAGGTTCGAGTGAGATAATTTTTGAGTTTAGTTTGAAAAAAATTTGTTTGTACTTGGTGAATTTTGGCCCTTTGGAATGCAGCCATACGATATGAGGCTCGAGTGAGTTCACTATGACAAAAAATTTCAACATATGAAAATTGAACAAAAAACTTTTATAATATCATTTTATATAGTTTATTAATATAATGAGATAATTTTTGAGTTTAGCTTGAAAAAAATTTTTTTGTACTTGGTGAATTTTGGCCCTTTGGAATGCAGCCATACGATATGAGGACAAAAATTTCGAGTGAGTATCAGATAATTTTTGAGTTTAGCTTGAAAAAAATTTTTTGTACTTGGTGAATTTTCAAGCCATATGAAAATTGAGTTCACTATGAAAAAAAACTTTTATAATATCATTTTATATAGTTTATTAATATAATGAGATAATTTTTGAGTTTAGCTTGAAAAAAATTTGTTTGTACTTGGTGAATTTTGGCCCTTTGGAATGCAGCCATACGATATGAGGCTCGAGTGAGTTCACTATGACAAAAATTTCAACATATGAAAATTGAACAAAAAACTTTTATAATATCATTTTATATAGTTTATTAATATAATGAGATAATTTTTGAGTTTAGCTTGAAAAAAATTTTTTTGTACTTGGTGAATTTTGGCCCTTTGGAATGCAGCCATACGATATGACTTGGTGAATTTTGGCCCTTTGGAATGCAGCCATACGATATGAGGTTCGAGTGAGTTCACTATGACAAAAAATTTCAACATATGAAAATTGAACAAAAAACTTTTATATCATTTTATATAGTTTATTAATATAATGAGATAATTTTTGAGTTTAGCTTGAAAAAAATTTGTTTGTACTTGGTGAATTTTGGCCCTTTGGAATGCAGCCATACGATATGAGGTTCGAGTGAGTTCACTATGACAAAAAATTTCAACATATGAAAATTGAACAAAAAACTTTTATAATATCATTTTATATAGTTTATTAATATAATGAGATAATTTTTGAGTTTAGCTTGAAAAAAATTTTTTTGTACTTGGTGAATTTTGGCCCTTTGGAATGCAGCCATACGATATGAGGTTCGAGTGAGTTCACTATGACAAAAATTTCAACATATGAAAATTGAACAAAAAACTTTTATAATATAATTTTATATAGTTTATTAATATAATGAGATAATTTTTGAGTTTAGCTTGAAAAAAATTTTTTTGTACTTGGTGAATTTTGGCCCTTTGGAATGCAGCCATACGATATGAGGTTCGAGTGAGATAATTTTTGAGTTTAGCTTGAAAAAAAGTTTTTGTTTGTACTTGGTGAATTTTGGCCCTTTGGAATGCAGCCATACGATATGAGGCTCGAGTGAGTTCACTATGACACAAAAGTTCAACATATGAAAATTGAAAAAAAACTTTTATATTATCATTTTATATAGTTTATTAATATAATGAGATAATTTTTGAGTTTAGCTTGAAAAAAATTTGTTTGTACTTGGTGAATTTTGGCCCTTTGGAATGCAGCCATACGATATGAGGTTCGAGTGAGTTCACTATGACGAAAAATTTCAACATATGAAAATTGAACAAAAAACTTTTATAATATCATTTTATATAGTTTATTAATATAATGAGATAATTTTTGAGTTTAGCTTGAAAAAAATTTTTTTTTGTACTTGGTGAATTTTGGCCCTTTGGAATGCAGCCATACGATATGAGGTTCGAGTGAGATAATTTTTGAGTTTAGCTTGAAAAAATTTGTTTGTGTACTTGGTGAATTTTGGCCCTTTGGAATGCAGCCATACGATATGAGGCTCGAGTGAGTTCACTATGACAAAAATTTCAACATATGAAAATTGAACAAAAAACTTTTATAATATCATTTTATATAGTTTATTAATATAATGAGATAATTTTTGAGTTTAGCTTGAAAAAATTTTTTTGTACTTGGTGAATTTTGGCCCTTTGGAATGCAGCCATACGATATGAGGTTCGAGTGAGTTCACTATGACAAAAAATTTCAACATATGAAAATTGAACAAAAAACTTTTATAATATCATTTTATATAGTTTATTAATATAATGAGATAATTTTTGAGTTTAGCTTGAAAAAAATTTTTTTGTACTTGGTGAATTTTGGCCCTTTGGAATGCAGCCATACGATATGAGGCTCGAGTGAGTTCACTATGACAAAAATTTCAACATATGAAAATTGAACAAAAAACTTTTTTATCATTTTATATATCATTTTATATAGTTTATTAATGAATGGAATGAGCCATAATATTCGAGTGAGTTTATGCTTGAAAAAAATTTTTTGGACTTGGTGAATTTTGGCCCTTTGGAATGCAGCCATACGATATGAGGTTCGAGTGAGATAATTTTTGAGTTTAGCTTGAAAAAAAATTTTTTTGTACTTGGTGAATTTTGGCCCTTTGGAATGCAGCCATACGATATGAGGCTCGAGTGAGTTCACTATGACAAAAATTTCAACATATGAAAATTGAACAAAAAACTTTTATAATATCATTTTATATAGTTTATTAATATAATGAGATAATTTTTGAGTTTAGCTTGAAAAAAATTTTTTTGTACTTGGTGAATTTTGGCCCTTTGGAATGCAGCCATACGATATGAGGTTCGAGTGAGTTCACTATGACAAAAAATTTCAACATATGAAAATTGAACAAACATATGAAAATTGAACAAAAAACTTTTATAATATCATTTTATATAGTTTATTAATATAATGAGATAATTTTTGAGTTTAGCTTGAAAAAAATTTGTTTGTACTTGGTGAATTTTGGCCCTTTGGAATGCAGCCATACGATATGAGGTTCGAGTGAGTTCACTATGACACAAAAATTTCAACATATGAAAATTGAACATATGAAAAAACTTTTATATTATCATTTTATATAGTTTATTAATATAATGAGATAATTTTTGAGTTTAGCTTGAAAAAAATTTGTTTGTACTTGGTGAATTTTGGCCCTTTGGAATGCAGCCATACGATATGAGGTTCGAGTGAGTTCACTATGACAAAAATTTCAACATATGAAAATTGAACAAAAAACTTTTATAATATCATTTTATATAGTTTATTAATATAATGAGATAATTTTTGAGTTTAGCTTGAAAAAATTTTTTTGTACTTGGTGAATTTTGGCCCTTTGGAATGCAGCCATACGATATGAGGCTCGAGTGAGTTCACTATGACAAAAAATTTCAACATATGAAAATTGAACAAAAAACTTTTATAATATCATTTTATATAGTTTATTAATATAATGAGATAATTTTTGAGTTTAGCTTGAAAAAAATTTTTTGTACTTGGTGAATTTTGGCCCTTTGGAATGCAGCCATACGATATGAGGTTCGAGTGAGTTCACTATGACAAAAATTTCAACATATAAAAATTGAACAAAAAACTTTTATATCATTTTATATAGTTTATTAATATAATGAGATAATTTTTGAGTTTAGCTTGAAAAAAATTTTTTTGTACTTGGTGAATTTTGGCCCTTTGGAATGCAGCCATACGATATGAGGTTCGAGTGAGATAATTTTTGAGTTTAGCTTGAAAAAAATTTGTTTGTACTTGGTGAATTTTGGCCCTTTGGAATGCAGCCATACGATATGAGGTTCGAGTGAGTTCACTATGACAAAAAATTTCAACATATGAAAATTGAACAAAAACTTTTGAAAATTGAACAAAAAACTTTTAATATCATTTTATATAGTTTATTAATATAATGAGATAATTTTTGAGTTTAGCTTGAAAAAAATTTTTTTGTACTTGGTGAATTTTGGCCCTTTGGAATGCAGCCATACGATATGAGGTTCGAGTGAGTTCACTATGACAAAAAATTTCAACATATGAAAATTGAACAAAAAACTTTTATAATATCATTTTATATAGTTTATTAATATAATGAGATAATTTTTGAGTTTAGCTTGAAAAAAAATTTTTTTGTACTTGGTGAATTTTGGCCCTTTGGAATGCAGCCATACGATATGAGGTTCGAGTGAGATAATTTTTGAGTTTAGCTGAATTTTGGCCCTTTGGAAAAAAAGTGAGTTTTGTTTGTACTTGGTGAACAAAAACCTTTGGAATGCAGCCATACGATATGAGGTTATAATGAGATAATTTTTGAGTTTAGCTTGAAAAAAATTTTTTGTACTTGGTGAATTTTGGCCCTTTGGAATGCAGCCATACGATATGAGGTTCGAGTGAGATAATTTTTGAGTTTAGCTTGAAAAAAATTTGTTTGTACTTGGTGAATTTTGGCCCTTTGGAATGCAGCCATACGATATGAGGTTCGAGTGAGTTCACTATGACGAAAAATTTCAACATATGAAAATTGAACAAAAAACTTTTATAATATCATTTTATATAGTTTATTAATATAATGAGATAATTTTTGAGTTTAGCTTGAAAAAAATTTTTTTGTACTTGGTGAATTTTGGCCCTTTGGAATGCAGCCATACGATATGAGGTTCGAGTGAGTTCACTATGACAAAAATTTCAACATATGAAAATTGAACAAAAAACTTTTATAATATCATTTTATTTTATATAGTTTATTAATATAATGAGATAATTTTTGAGTTTAGCTTGAAAAAAATTTTTTTGTACTTGGTGAATTTTGGCCCTTTGGAATGCAGCCATACGATATGAGGTTCGAGTGAGATAATTTTTGAGTTTAGCTTGAAAAAAATTTGTTTGTACTTGGTGAATTTTGGCCCTTTGGAATGCAGCCATACGATATGAGGCTCGAGTGAGTTCACTATGACACAAAAGTTCAACATATGAAAATTGAAAAAAAAACTTTTATATTATCATTTTATATAGTTTATTAATATAATGAGATAATTTTTGAGTTTAGCTTGAAAAAAAATTTGTTTGTACTTGGTGAATTTTGGCCCTTTGGAATGCAGCCATACGATATGAGGTTCGAGTGAGTTCACTATGACGAAAAATTTCAACATATGAAAATTGAACAAAAAACTTTTGTAATATAATTTTATATAGTTTATTAATATAATGAGATAATTTTTGAGTTTAGCTTGAAAAAAAATTTTTTTGTACTTGGTGAATTTTGGCCCTTTGGAATGCAGCCATACGATATGAGGTTCGAGTGAGTTCACTATGAAAAAAAATTTCAACATATGAAAATTTAACAAAAACTTTTATAATATCATTTTATATAGTTTATTAATATAATGAGATAATTTTTGAGTTTAGCTTGAAAAAAATTTTTTTGTACTTGGTGAATTTTGGCCCTTTGGAATGCAGCCATACGATATGAGGTTCGAGTGAGTTCACTATGACAAAAATTTCAACATATGAAAATTGAACAAAAAACTTTTATAATATCATTTTATATAGTTTATTAATATAATGAGATAATTTTTGAGTTTAGCTTGAAAAAAATTTTTTTGTACTTGGTGAATTTTGGCCCTTTGGAATGCAGCCATACGATATGAGGTTCGAGTGAGTTCACTATGACAAAAATTTCAACATATGAAAATTGAACAAAAAACTTTTATAATATCATTTTATATAGTTTATTAATATAATGAGATAATTTTTGAGTTTAGCTTGAAAAAAATTTTTTTGTACTTGGTGAATTTTGGCCCTTTGGAATGCAGCCATACGATATGAGGTTCGAGTGAGTTCACTATGACAAAAAATTTCAACATATGAAAATTGAACAAAAACTTTTATAATATCATTTTATATAGTTTATTAATATAATGAGATAATTTTTGAGTTTAGCTTGAAAAAAAATTTTTTTGTACTTGGTGAATTTTGGCCCTTTGGAATGCAGCCATACGATATGAGGTTCGAGTGAGTTCACTATGACAAAAAATTTCAACATATGAAAATTGAACAAAAACTTTTATAATATCATTTTATATAGTTTATTAATATAATGAGATAATTTTTGAGTTTAGCTTGAACAAATTTTTTTTGTACTTGGTGAATTTTGGCCCTTTGGAATGCAGCCATACGATATGAGGTTCGAGTGAGTTCACTATGACAAAAATTTCAACATATGAAAATTGAACAAAAAACTTTTATAATATCATTTTATATAGTTTATTAATATAATGAGATAATTTTTGAGTTTAGCTTGAAAAAAATTTTTTTTGTACTTGGTGAATTTTGGCCCTTTGGAATGCAGCCATACGATATGAGGTTCGAGTGAGATAATTTTTGAGTTTAGCTTATTAATAAAAGATAATTTTTGTACTTGGTGAATTTTGGCCCTTTGGAATGCAGCCATACGATATGAGGCTCGAGTGAGTTCACTATGACAAAAAATTTCAACATATGAAAATTGAACAAAAAACTTTTATAATATCATTTTATATAGTTTATTAATATAATGAGATAATTTTTGAGTTTAGCTTGAAAAAAATTTTTTTGTACTTGGTGAATTTTGGCCCTTTGGAATGCAGCCATACGATATGAGGCTCGAGTGAGTTCACTATGACAAAAAAGTTCAACATATGAAAATTGAAAAAAACTTTTATATTATCATTTTATATAGTTTATTAATATAATGAGATAATTTTTGAGTTTAGCTTGAAAAAATTTTTTTGTACTTGGTGAATTTTGGCCCTTTGGAATGCAGCCATACGATATGAGGTTCGAGTGAGTTCACTATGACGAAAAATTTCAACATATGAAAATTGAACAAAAAACTTTTGTAATATAATTTTATATAGTTTATTAATATAATGAGATAATTTTTGAGTTTAGCTGAAAAAAAATTTTTTTGTACTTGGTGAATTTTGGCCCTTTGGAATGCAGCCATACGATATGAGGTTCGAGTGAGTTCTATGACAAAAAATTTCAACATGAAAATGAAAACTAATTTTTGAGTTTAGCTTGTTTAAAAAAATTTGTTTGTACTTGGTGAATTTTGGCCCTTTGGAATGCAGCCATACGATATGAGGCTCGAGTGAGTTCACTATGACAAAAAGTTCAACATATGAAAATTGAAAAAAAAACTTTTATATTATCATTTTATATAGTTTATTAATATAATGAGATAATTTTTGAGTTTAGCTTGAAAAAAATTTGTTTGTACTTGGTGAATTTTGGCCCTTTGGAATGCAGCCATACGATATGAGGTTCGAGTGAGTTCACTATGACGAAAAATTTCAACATATGAAAATTGAACAAAAAACTTTTATAATATCATTTTATATAGTTTATTAATATAATGAGATAATTTTTGAGTTTAGCTTGAAAAAAATTTTTTTGTACTTGGTGAATTTTGGCCCTTTGGAATGCAGCCATACGATATGAGGTTCGAGTGAGATAATTTTTGAGTTTAGCTTGAAAAAAAATTTGTTTGTTCTTGGTGAATTTTGGCCCTTTGGAATGCAGCCATACGATATGAGGCTCGAGTGAGTTCACTATGACAAAAAATTTCAACATATGAAAATTGAACAAAAAACTTTTATAATATCATTTTATATAGTTTATTAATATAATGAGATAATTTTTGAGTTTAGCTTGAAAAAATTTTTTTGTACTTGGTGAATTTTGGCCCTTTGGAATGCAGCCATACGATATGAGGTTCGAGTGAGTTCACTATGACAAAAAATTTCAACATATGAAAATTTAACAAAAAACTTTTATAATATCATTTTATATAGTTTATTAATATAATGAGATAATTTTTGAGTTTAGCTTGAAAAAAATTTGTTTGTACTTGGTGAATTTTGGCCCTTTGGAATGCAGCCATACGATATGAGGCTCGAGTGAGTTCTATGAGTGAAACTTTTATAATATCATTTTATATAGTTTATCACTGAGATAATTTTTGAGCTTGAAAAAAATTTTTTTGTTCTTGGTGAATTTATGAAAATTGGAATGCAGCCATACGATTTGAGGCTCGAGTTATCATTTTATATAGTTTATTAATATAATGAGAACAAAAAAAAACTTTTTATCATTTTGAGTTATAGAGATAATTTTTGAGTTTAGCTTGAAAAAATTTTTTTGTACTTGGTGAATTTTGGCCCTTTGGAATGCAGCCATACGATATGAGGTTCGAGTGAGATAATTTTTGAGTTTAGCTTGAGTTTAAAAAAATTTTTTTGTACTTGGTGAATTTTGGCCCTTTGGAATGCAGCCATACGATATGAGGCTCGAGTGAGTTCACTATGACAAAAAATTTCAACATATGAAAATTGAAAAAAAAACTTTTATAATATCATTTTATATAGTTTATTAATATAATGAGATAATTTTTGAGTTTAGCTTGAAAAAAAATTTTTTGTACTTGGTGAATTTTGGCCCTTTGGAATGCAGCCATACGATATGAGGTTCGAGTGAGTTCACTATGACTTGGTGAATTTTGGCCCTTTGGAAAAAATTTCAACATATGAAAATTGAAAAAAAAAAACTTTTATAATATCATTTTATATAGTTTATTAATATAATGAGATAATTTTTGAGTTTAGCTTGAAAAAAATTTGTTTGTACTTGGTGAATTTTGGCCCTTTGGAATGCAGCCATACGATATGAGGTTCGAGTGAGTTCACTATGACAAAAAAGTTCAACATATGAAAATTGAAAAAAAACTTTTATATTATCATTTTATATAGTTTATTAATATAATGAGATAATTTTTGAGTTTAGCTTGAAAAAAATTTGTTTGTACTTGGTGAATTTTGGCCCTTTGGAATGCAGCCATACGATATGAGGTTCGAGTGAGTTCACTATGACAAAAAATTTCAACATATGAAAATTGAACAAAAAACTTTTATAATATCATTTTATATAGTTTATTAATATAATGAGATAATTTTTGAGTTTAGCTTGAAAAAAAATTTTTTTGTACTTGGTGAATTTTGGCCCTTTGGAATGCAGCCATACGATATGAGGTTCGAGTGAGTTCACTATGACAAAAATTTCTACATATAAAAATTGAAAAAAAAACTTTTATATTATCATTTTATATAGTTTATTAATATAATGATAGTTTATTAATATAATGAGATACTTTTTGAGTTTAGCTTGAAAAAAATTTTTTTGTACTTGGTGAATTTTGGCCCTTTGGAATGCAGCCATACGATATGAGGTTCGAGTGAGTTCACTATGACAAAAAATTTCAACATATGAAAATTTAACAAAAAACTTTTATAATATCATTTTATATAGTTTATTAATATAATGAGATACTTTTTGAGTTTAGCTTGAAAAAAATTTTTTTGTACTTGGTGAATTTTGGCCCTTTGGAATGCAGCCATACGATATGAGGTTCGAGTGAGATAATTTTTGAGTTTAGCTTGAAAAAATTTGTTTGTA
>NW_026869533.1:0-10829 GCF_023558535.2 Drosophila nasuta
CTTGTAGCGCTTCACCTTTTTTAATTTGTTGTTTTACAATATTTTAGCGCTTTTATTTTGAATTGAATGTGGCACAATACATGTTCTAATTTTAACTTTTTATTCTTTTATATCAACAAAACAGCTGAGATAATTTCTTTTGATTTTAAATCATTTTTTTTCCCTTTTTTAACTTTTTAACTTAACTTTTAACTTTAATTTTTTTGTGCAATTTTGAAATTCTGCAATTGCAGTAGCGCTTTACTATTAATTTGAAATTTTAACTATTTTTGTGAACAAATGCACTTTCAATTTTTAAATAATTTCTCAACTTTTAACTTTTTATCGTATTCATTTTTTTTAAACAATTTTAACTAAATTAAATTAAATTTAATTATTTTAATTTTTAATATTTCTGAGCAATTTCTGCGATTTTTTGCAATACTAAATTTTTCTCAACATGTTTCATTTTAACTTGTGCTGAGCGGCGCTACACTGTTGAGCTTTTACTCTATCATATTGTTTCACTATTTTTTCGTTTTAAACAGTGTAGCGCATTTTAAACTTTTCAGATTTGGTTTTAAATTCTCATAAATTCACTTTAACACACACACACACTATATATGTAAGCGATCTGGTCGCTGATGTTCAGGAAAGCAAAGATGAGATGAGAGTTAAAGTTGGCACCTAAAGGCGCTTCGCTGGCCAGGCAGTGGCCTGTAGAGGCGCTCCGCTGGCCGTGAGGGCCGGAGAGGTGCTCCGCTGGCCGAGAGGGCCGGTGCAGGGTGCTCCGCTGGCCGTGAGGGCCGGAGAGGTGCTCCGCTGGCCGAGAGGGCCGGAGAGGTGCTCCGCTGGCCGTTGCAGGGGTGCTCCGCTGGCCGTGAGGGCCGGAGAGGTGCCCGCTGGCCGAGAGAGCCTGTGCAGGGGTGCTCCGCTGGCCGTGAGGGCCGGAGAGGTGCTCCGCTGGCCGAGGGGGCCGGTGCAGGGGTGCTCCGCTGGCCGTGAGGGCCGGAGAGGTGCTCCGCTGGCCGAGAATGGCCTGCAGGGTTGCTCCGCTGGATAAGCTGCGGCACTTGGCCGAAGCAAACTGGCGGTATGCTGCGAAGCGAGAAACAAGGCCTTGAAGGCAGCAAAACCAATCCTGCGAACAAAATTTTAATTACACGGAGTCCTCCTATGACACTATAAAACTCTCTTACCAAATAATAGCAAAGACAATAAAAATTTCCCAATAGCGCTCGATGCCTTCCGATTTAAATCTTCAATAATTACGCGTCTATGTACGCAGCCGGTCATTAGAAAAATGACCAAACCGGAACCAGCTTTCACTAAGTTGGCCGCGCTCAAGCTGATGCAGCTGGCGCAGATGTCAAAGCTGAGCTTTCCAGTGCAACCGATGCACTTCAAGCTTATCAGCAGTTTTACAGCACTGCTCGGCTTATCAGCTGCTTACAGCGCTGCTTTAAGCTCAACTCGACAGACTAACAAGTGCATACTTTTAGGAGCTACTTGCAGCTGCCATCCTTGTAAAAAGGGCTAAAAGCTCATCTACTACCTAATTACAGCAATGACGATCTTACCGTGGTGGTGCTAGAGAGCCGTGATGGTTGTTTGCTGCTGGCATCCTGCTACATGGCCCACGACATGCCAGCTCCACCTGACGAGCTGCGGAGGCTGGTGCACATGGTCTGCTCCTCCAAAAAACATCTTATCATCGGAACGGACGCCAACGCCCACCATAGCGTTTGGGGTAGTCCCGACATTAACGACAGGGGTGAGTCAGTTCTTGATTTTATCCTTAACAATAAGCTTAGACTATCCAACAGAGGTGAGGTAACAAACTTTTTAGGTCCCACCTCTTGTAATGTGCTGGACTTAACGATTGCGACTGAGTGTACCAATGTAGAAGAGTGGAGGGTCCTGGATAGACCCTCCTTCTCGGATCATAAGTACATTCAGTTTACCATTCCTTTTAATAGGGTACCTGCGGCTCAGCCGTTCAGAAATCCCCGAAATACCAACTGGGCGAAATTTTCTAGCCTTGTTTCCAAGTCTCTTGGTCCGCCGGGTAACATCAACTCGGTACAGGACCTAGAAACAAATGTCAATGTCCTCTTAGCAGGACTACTTTCCGCGTTTCGCCAATCCTGTAGGCTCTCAAGACCGACGAGAAGATCGAAGCCACCCTGGTGGAACCCAGATCTCTTCGCTTCGTGGGGAGCTTACTAGCATGTTTCAACTTGCTAAGAAGACGGACAACGAATATGTCTGGGACGAGTACAGGTCTCTCCTAAAGTCTTAGAAGAGGATGATTCGATCATCCAAAAGGTCTTCATGGAGAACCTTTGCTCTGACCTGGACAACATCAAAGACACCTCCAGACTGAGGAAGCTGCTGTCCAAGCAGGCTTCCAGTCCTAGTCTGCTCAAGTCGGGCGATGGAGTGTGGACGGAGAGCAGTGCTGAAACTCTTGAAGCACTGCTCTCAACTCATTTCCCGGGATGTATTGGTATGGAGAACAGTGACTGGCAGCTCCTTCCTAGTCTTCCAGTTATGAGACCCCCTGCCGGTCTAATTACAGTTAATAAAATAATTTGGGCTATCGACTCATTTGCGAAGGTCAGGTCGCCCGGTCTCGATGGACTTTCGCCAGCAATGCTACAAGCCAGTAAGCTCACGATAGCTCCGTGGCTATCGGGTATCTATTCGGCGTGCCTCGCATGGGGTCATATCCCCACTCTTTGGAGGACCTCGAAAGTCATTTTCCTGCCAAAGGCGGGCAAATGCAGTCATGTGGTCCCAAATGACTTCCGGCCTATCAGCCTAACCTCTTTCCTGGTAAAACATTGGAAAAGCTACTTGATTTGCACATGAGAAGCAACTCAATGCATCTGTTGTCCCCAAATCAGCATGCGTATACAAAGGGCAAGTCCATTGAGACAGCTCTCCATGCTCTAGTAGCCTCCATTGAAAAGCAGACCATTACAAAAAATATGCCTTGGGTGCATTTCTTGACATTTCAGGCGCCTTCAATAACGTCACCACTGATGCTATTATGAAGGGCCTTACCTCAGTTAACACGGCACCAGCGATCCACAGGTGGGTCAACCGCCTTCTTTGCGACAGGCGGGTGGTGGCTACGTGGGGCGATGCGGCCATTACAAAGGTAGTGCGAGGTGGCACTCCCCAGGGTGGGGTTCTCTCGCCTCTCCTTTGGAATTTGGTCGTAAATAGCCTACTTCAAAATTTACTAGACGGGCCCCAAGTTAATTACCTATGCCGACGACATAAGCATTTTGATAACTGGGAAATGCCCAACCACCCTTAGTTCCATAATGGAACTTACTTTGCGGGAAGTTAAAGCATGGGCCGAATCAGCCGGGCTCAGCATTAACGCGGACAAAACGGACCTTATTCTCTTCACGAAGAGGTATAAGGTACCTGCGTGGTCCCCCAAAAATTGGCTGCACCATACTAAAGCCGAGCCTAGCAGTAAAATACCTAGGTGTGGTCCTGGACAGCAAACTGTCATGGAAGCTTAACGTGTTAGAAAGGGTGAAGAAAGCCACCGGAGCCTTGTACATGGCGAAAAAGATGCTTAGCTGCACTTGGGGCCTATCTCCTAATCTAATGCGGTGGATATACATCTCAGTTGTTCGTCCTATCCTCACCTATGGTGTTATAGTGTGGTGGCAGGCCACGGAAAAAAGGACGTACCTATGCATCATGGAAAGGACACAGCGACAAGCGCTACTATGTATCACAGGCGTTATCAGGTCGACGCCAACTAAAGCCCTTGAGGTAATAGCTGGCGTCGAACCGTTAAACCTATACGCGCAATCCATAGCCGCAAAATCGTTCCTAAGGATTGCAGCAACAGGCAATCTGGGTCTGTTAGGCTATGGTCACAGCGCCATTGGTAGGGAGACTAGTAGAGACTTGGACTATACTATCCCCTTACCAGTACCGACCATATTAAAACAATATTCTTGAAACCGGACTGCTGGCGGGAAGGGTTATGCATTCCCGAAGCCCTCAACCTCTTCACCGACGGGTCGAAGATGGATGATGGTGTCGGAGCGGCCGTATACCGTCCAGACCCGGTCTCCAAACATTCCTATAAACTCCCAGACCACTGCAGCATCTTCCAGGCGGAAGTTTTTGCCATTGGCAAGGCTGCCGAATTGGCTCGGGGTTTACACCTCTATTAACATCTTTGTTGACAGCCAGGCTGCAATAAGATCAATGCACTCTGATGTGGTCAAGTCCAAAGTTGTCCTGGACAGCAGAAGAGCAATAGAGTCGCTGAACGCAACTGCGGTCGTGCGTAACTATTGGATCCCAAGCCACCAGGGCATCGATGGCAACGAGATCGCAGACACTCTCGCCAAAGAGGAGTGGGGCTCAATGTCGGTAACATGTGCAATGTTCCGATTTCCTGCGAACTCTAGGCAGTGAAATTGAGGTGCGCTCTAGACTTCAGTATGACGCGAGCTGGCGTAACGCCAACTCGTGCAATACTGCAAGGCTGATGTGTGCCTCTACTAACATAAACTTAACCAAATTCGTCATGCAGCTTTCAAGGAAAGACTGCAGGCTAATGCTAGGCATTTTAACTGGTCACTGTCTGTCAGCTGTCCATGCTGTAAAGCTGGGCATCACGAACAGTGATAAGTGCAGGAAATGCAACGAACCCGGGGTTAAGGAAACACTTGAGCATCTTCTCTGTAGATGCCCACCGTTATCCCGACTCCGGTTGAAATACCTTAATTCGCCGTGCCACAACGATCTTCGGGACGTTTCACGGCTACCTCCTAGGATGCTGGTGGCTTTTGCCAAATTGCATCCAAACTGCGCGATTTCTGAGACGTAGATAAACTACCGGTACAGCTACGGACCTCCACTGGTCTATGCTTTGCCCCGTACAGGGGCAGCCGGTCCTACCTAAACCTAAACCTAAACCTTGTTGGTGTAGGCGTTAAATTAAGCCACCCAAACAATTTACATCCACGCCGCATCGTCACCCGGCTGTCAAAGCTTGCACGAAAGCTTTGAAAGCTTTCGCACGATCGCTTCGGAAGCTACAGCGGATCAGCTGATAGCTACAAGCGAAAGGCAAGCACTGTCATCTGGCAGAAATTAGGAGGAGCGTTTTGCAGCGATACTGCGCAGCCGCCAGCTGTAATTTCGTTACAGAGAGTCCCTGAGAGGACTAGCAAGGAGGACGCCAGCATTACCACGGATGTTGGATTTGTGCTAGTGACCGTGCGTCCACCTGCAAAAGTGTCATAGCACCACCCAGAGAGTTGGAGCAGCTAATGTCCGCGCCCATAAATGTTTTTGTTGTTATTTAATTTATATCTGCGTTAGTTCTTTGGGCCTTCTGCCATTTAATTAGATCGTTTTGTATTATATTTTGTTCATTTAATGTATTGTTTGCGTACATGTATATATGTTGAATGACAAACTGTGTTGTAAATTTACATATGATTACGTGGTATAATATACTAGGTATCAGAGGTAAATAAACTTCATGAGTTACAATAAGTTGTCCTATATACATATATCTTGTCCGTCAATATTTATGTTTTCTGTCAAGAATTGCAAATTTTAAAATTTAAGTCATATTTGTTTGCCAAAACAATGGAACATCTGGCATAAAAGCTCAGATCACCATGCTAGCATAAAGCTTTTGTCAGGGCTTTAAACTTTTGCTCCACAGCTGAAACAACAACAACAAAAACAACACACACACACATATCACCGGTTGTGAAAGATCTTTCGTCGCTGGAGAATGATGTAAGTGAGCTTTTCTTATACATAACTTTTATTAACATATTGTACGCATTAGAGTTTTTTTGCATTGAATCTGTTGAATGCAAAGTTTATAGTCCGAAAGAAGTTTGTTTTTATATCCGCTACCCATAGGGTAGAAGGGTATTATAACTTTGTGCCGGCAGGAAATGTATGTAACAGGTGGAAGGAGGCATCTCCGACCCTATAAAGTATATATATTCTTGATCAGCGTCAACAGCCGAGACGATCTAGCCATGTCCGTCTGTCCGTCTGTCCGTATGAACACCTAGATCTCAGAGACTATAAGAGATAGAGCTATAAATTTTTTCGACACCATTTGTTATGTTTGCACGCAGATCAAGTTTGTTTCAAATTTTTGCCACGCCCACTTCCGCCCCGCAAATCAAAAAATCAATTAACAAGCCCAATTTTAGAGCTAGAGCTACGAATTTTGGTATATACAATATATATATAATATAATATAATATACTATAGCATTTATGATTGCTGAAAATTTGGTTGCGATCAGATGAAAATTGTAGAAGTTATTAAAGAAATAGTTTTGTATGGGCAAAAACGTCTTTCTATGTATGTTGTTGTATGTATGCGTATACGTATATACATGCTCGCCTCTATATTTGTATATGTATGCAAGAGGCACTGCGATAGCTCTATTGGTAGAGTGCAAGCATATTACTGTTGTGGTAGTCGGGGACTCGGGTTCGAGTCCGCTCGGGGTACAAAATTTTTTATCAATCGTATTTACAACAATTATAAATAAAAATTGTGGATTTTATTAAAGAAATATTTTGTATGAGCAAAACCGCCTGCTATGTATGTATTGTATGTATGCGTATACGTATATACATGCTCGTTCTATATTAGCATCTATATGCATAGGGCTTCTTAAACAATGCGATAGCTCAGGTGGTAGAGTGCAAGCCTGCGCATGTTGTGGTGATCCGTGTTCGAACCCGCTCGAAGTACAAATTTTTTTTAACCACCCGGTCGGTACTTGCTCGAGCTCAAATTCCGATCGAAAATACATGCATATTTATTTTTAATATTTTGAGATTATTACTGCAATATATTGCTTTTATTCAAAATGGGTATTTGGTATTTCACAGTCGAGCACACTCGACTGTAGCTTCGGTACTATTTTTTGTTTTGCTGGCAGCTTAATTTCATTGCGCCTGGGGAACCTTAAGTTTCTTAGGGCTGCATTTGCCGATGGTCCATTGCCATATAACGATATGGATTCTTAATTAAATAGTTTTATAGTGCATAAAAACTATCTGTTAATTAGCGATCCATATAAAATTGCAATATGAAATATTGGCTATCTATTTCTATTAATCATAATTATTCTATTTATTTAGTTTTTAAACATTTATGAAATAGATTTAATTTAGCTCTAATATTTCAACGTCGTTATTTCAAATTCCGTCCATGTTTTCTTTTGTTGACTTATTTGCCTTTTCTTTATGTTTCTTAATTTAAATAAATTTGTTATAATGTTTAGTATGTGCGAGTAATTGTTCAAATTTGGAACCATGCACAGTGGGCGATTTGGTCCCGCTAGCGGCATTTAATTCAAATTTTCAAATTTAAAAATCCGTAGGGTTTTTCACATATCGATAGCAGATGCTTTGATTAGATTTTAAAGGCTTTTTGAAAGCTTTACGATCTGCTGATCATCAGCTGTGATCGGTCAAACACATCATATGATTTCGCAAAGAGCTTTACACAATTTTATACCCGCTACCCATAGGGTAGAAGGGTATTATAACTTTGTGCCGGCAGGAAATGTATGTAACAGGTAGAAGGAGGCATCTCCGACCCTATAAAGTATATATATTCTTGATCAGCGTCAACAGCCGAGACGATCTAGCCATGTCCGTCTGTCCGTCTGTCCGTCTGTGTGTCTGTGTGTCTGTGTGTCTGTCCGTCCGTCCGTATGAACACCTAGATCTCAGAGACTATAAGAGATAGAGCTATAAATTTTTTCGACAGCATTTGTTATGTTTGCACGCAGATCAAGTTTGTTTCAAATTTTTGCCACGCCCACTTCCGCCCCGAAAATCAAAAAATCGAATAACAAGCGTAATTTTAAAGTTAGAGTTGCGAATTTTGGTATATATATATATATAATAACTATACTATAGTTATGATTCCTGAAAATTTGGTTGCGATCAGATGAAAATTGTCGAAGTTATTAAAGAAATACTTTTGTATGGGCAAACACGTCTACTTACTAGGGTTGTTGCTTTAGATGACAATCTGGTATATTGTGCCGTCTATGGTATATTTTGAATGCACTGGTATTATATTGGTATACCAAATATACTATTTGGTATATTTTTTAGTATTTTCGCAGTATATTCGGTATATTTTGAGAAAATTATTTAAAATATATTTCTTTAATTCAAAATGGGTAGATTTTATTCTCACAATCGAGTGCACTCGACTGTAGCTTTTTATGTTGTTTCTCTTTGCGCGCATGGAATATGAGTTCCTCGGAAATTTACAATTTTTGGTGAATTTGTTAGAAGTTTGCAATTTATTATATTCAAGGAATGTATTTTCAAAAAAATCAATGTTTGTGACCGTGTTCTATATATGTCGAAGCTCACAAAACGTAGTGGTAATTCAGTGTAGTAACAACTAGCCCAGATTAGCCGATCGAAAATCTTTCGCATAGTTTATTTTTAATATGTTCAACTAAGTACAGCAATCCAACTCCTTTATTATTCAAAGTGTGGTAGTGGCGTCCAAAATGAGTAATATCGACTGCTAGCTCTCTGCTTGTTTTTGAAACTATGGTACTTTTTAGACACAGTGTTAGTACCTTAAGGGTTTTTTAGTATTGCACTCAGAAGTCATCCCATTTTTCCATCATCCCATCTTTTTTAGATAAAGTTTATATATGAAATATGTTAATTGAAGTTCAAATAAAATAAAAGTACAACAAAATTTTAAATTTATTAAAATAATTTTTCTATTAAAAAAAATTTTTAAATTTATGAAAAAAATTTTTTAACTTCAAAAATTCTATGTTTTTTCTGATCAGTCCAAAAAACCGACTGAAGATATCTATTTTAGTTTCTTAAGTTAAATTAATTAAATGCCGCTATGTGGGACCAAATCGCCCACTGTGCCATGCAGCGTTTGTAAGAGGAGGGTTGAGTGACGAGGAGCTTCTCTAAGGGATCCCGTCATTTAAATTGATTTTTACATTGGCTTTGCAGGATCATGGTAGGGTGGGCGTCTGCACCAATGAGTGCACCGTAAAGGAGAAGTGCTCCAAGTCGAATGTAGATCTCTAACTTGTCTTTCCTCTAGTTTTCTTCTAACTCTTTTGTTTACTGTCTTTGTATGTCTCTTCCCCATTTTCCCCTTCCTTAAGTACGCGAATTTTCTAATAGTATAGTTAATCCATGGAAGCACGTAGCGGAAAGGATATTTTTCTTGCCCACACCCATCCGACCAGACAACAGCCGTAGCGATCGCGTACGCCTTTCGTATCGTTACAAGTCCACCAGCTTCTTAAACGAACAAGCTTCGTTACACGTTACAAAGTCCACCAGCTTCTTTAGCGAACAAGCTTCGTTACTCGTTACACGTGCCAGTTCACTGATATTCAAATTTTTAAGTTGTCTTCATGTTGGGTTGATTGACTGTTTCATTTGGTAACACGTTCGATGAATGAGAGGGCTCTTGACTCGTTAACGGAAATGATGAATGGGGTGAGTCTTGAACCGGTAATTAAAGCGAAGTGTGGGGATACTTGTTTCATAAACTTAGTTGATGAATAAGGAGAGACTTGTCTCGCTAACGATCTCGAGGTATGAGGTAAGCCTTCAAACGATGTGTCTTCTATAGCTGGTTGAGAATAGAATTGATCATCATCATCATCGTCCTGAGCATTAACACTATCCATTCCCCAATCCAATGTCTTCTCAATATCATATTTTGAGTATTGACTCTTAGCACTGTGAAATGTGAGTTTCCTTTTCTTGTTAGGTGGTGTGTTTCTCTCTCGGTCGATTGGAGTATAGTTTTGCATAGTTTTTTCCCAGTCTCAACATTATTAAACTCTGATGGTAACAATGTCTGAAATTTTTTGTTATCATTCACAAGTTCATGTAGTGGTTCAGTTATAGGTTTAAATGTTTCCTCCAGACCAATACTGTTCTAACTTTTGAGTTGTTTAAGATCAGAAAATTTTTTTAGAGGATTTTGGCTTTTAGTTAATTGAGGTACAACTTTTTGATTCATTTTCTTTCAAATTTATCTCATTCAACTGTTAGTGGATTAGCGATTATTTCAGTCTTGTGGTCATTAGTGTACTGTGATCTATTTTACGAAACATAATCATATATAACCAATAATCAGATACATTATCATGTTTTGATGAAGAGAGCTGGTTGTACAGTTGAGCTATCTGACTGTTAAACAGATCAGCTAGCCGTTCTTTTAAACAGACCTTGTTGTATCGACCAGGTAGCTGTTCTTTTAAACAGATCTGGTTGTACTGATCAGGTATCCGGTTCTGATAACGGACCTGGTTCTGTTAACAGACCTGTTTAAATTTCCCATACCCCATTTAAAATGATGAAATTAAATTTCAAATACATTTATTCACGCAATGTAAAAGGTGAAAAGTGCTGAAAAAGAAAGCTGAAAATTCCCCAATTTCCCATTCCTAATTATTCTTATTAGTATTATATTCATACCCATCCTATTATAAAATACTAGGCAAAAGTAATATAGTAGGCAATAATCCACAGGTGGGTCAACCGCCTTCTTTGCGACAGGCGGGTGGTGGCTACGTGGGGCGATTCAGCCATTACAAAGGTAGTGCGAGGTGGCACTCCCAGGGTGGGGTTCTCTCGCCTCTCCTTTGGAATTTGGTCGTAAATAGCCTACTTCAAAATTTACTAGACGGGCCCCAAGTTAATTACCTATGCCGACGACATAAGCATTTTGATAACTGGGAAATGCCCAACCACCCTTAGTTCCGTAATGGAACTTACTTTGCGGGAAGTTAAAGC
>NW_026869534.1:0-43533 GCF_023558535.2 Drosophila nasuta
AACCTCATATCATATGGCTGCAGTTCAATAAAAATTCACCAAGTCCAAAAATTTTTTCTCAAGTTAAATTCAAAATCGTATCTCATTATATTAATAAACTGTATAAAATGATATTTAAAAAGTTTTTCCTCAATTTTCATATGTTGAAATTTTTTCAATGTTGAACTCATATCTCGGTAGAACCTCATATCATATGGCTGAAGTTCAATAAAAATTCACCAAGTCCAAAAATCATTTTCTCAAGTTAAATTCAAAATCTTATCTCATTATATTAATAAACTGTATAAAATGATATTTAAAAGTTTTTCTTCAATTTTCATATGTTGAAATTTTTTGTCAAAGTTGAACTCATCTCTCGGTAGAACCTCATATCATATGGCTGCAGTTCAATAAAAATTCACCAAGTCCAAAAATTTTTTCTCAAGTTAAATTCAAAATTGTATCTCATTTTATTAATAAACTGTATAAAATGATATTTAAAAAGTTTTTCTTCAATTTTCATATGTTGAAATTTTTTCAATGTTGAACTCATATCTCGGTAGAACCTCATATCATATGGCTGAAGTTCAATAAAAATTCACCAAGTCCAAAAATCTTTTCTCAAGTTAAATTCAAAATCTTATCTCATTATATTAATAAACTGTTTAAAATGATAATTAAAAGGTTTTTCTTCAATTTTCATATGTTGAAATTTTTTGTCAAAGTTGAACTCATCTCTCGGTAGAACCTCATATCATATGGCTGCAGTTCAATAAAAAATTCACCAAGTCCAAAAAATCTTTTTCTCAAGTTAAATTCAAAATCTTATCTCATTATATTAATAAACTGTATAAAATGATATTTAAAAGTTTTTCTTCAATTTTCATATGTTGAAATTTTTTGTCAAAGTTGAACTCATCTCTCGGTAGAACCTCATATCATATGGCTGCAATTCAATAAAAAATTCACCAAGTCCAAAAAATTTTTTTCTCAAGTTAAATTCAAAATTGTATCTCATTTTATTAATAAACTGTATAAAATGATATTTAAAAGTTTTTCTTCAATTTTCATATGTTGAAATTTTTTGTCAAAGTTGAACTCATCTCTCGGTAGAACCTCATATCATATGGCTGCAGTTCAATAAAAATTCACCAAGTCCAAAAATCTTTTCTCAAGTTAAATTCAAAATCTTATCTCATTATATTAATAAACAGTATAAAATGCTATTTAAAAAGTTTTTTCTTCAATTTTCATATGTTGAAATTTTTTGTCAAAGTTGAACTCATATCTCATGTCTTAATTTGTGCCACTAATATGATGGCGTTCTTTTTGCTACCAAACACATAATTGTGTATGAAATAAATGCATACTTAAAATACGCAAGTATTCTGTTCATATAGATACATACATAAATGTATATATATTTTTTTATATCATGCATATTTTTAATTTTCGCCACTAATATGATGGCGTCCTTCTGGCTACCAAATTCATATAATTGCGTACCAAATAAATGTATATTTAAAATACACAAGTATTTTGTACACATAGATATACCATGCATATTTTTAATTTTCGCCACTAATATTATGGCGTCCTTCTGGCTACCAAATAAATATATATAACTAACGCTTACTAAATAAATGCATATTTAAAATATACAAGTATTTTGTTCACATATTATACCTTTGCATATTCTTAATTTTCGCCACTAATATGATGACGTTCCTTTTGCTACCAAATAAATATATATAACCAACGCATTATAAATAAATGCATATATAAAATACGCAAGTATTTTGTACACATAGATATACTATGCATATTCTTAATTTTCGCCACTAATATAATGGCGTTCCTTTTGCTACCAAATAAATATATATAACCAACGCATAATAAATAAATGCATATATAAAATATGCAAGTATTTTGTATACATAGATATACTTACTATGCATATTATTAATTTTCGCCACTAATATAATGGCGTTCCTTTTGCTACCAAATAAATATAAATAACTAACGCATACTAAATAAATGCATATTTAAAATACGCAAGTATTTTGTACACATAGTTATACCTTTGCATATTCTTAATTTTCGCCACTAATATGATGACGTTCCTTTTGCTACCAAATAAATATATATAACCAACGCATTATAAATAAATGCATATATAAAATACGCAAGTATTTTGTATACATAGATATACTATGCATATTCTTAATTTTCGCCACTAATATAATGGCGTTCCTTTTGCTACCAAATAAATATATATAACCAACGCATAATAAATAAATGCATATATAAAATACACAAGTATATTTTGTACACATAGATATATTATTTATTTATATATATATAATATATTTATATATTATATAAATTTTCTTCTTATATGCGTAATTGTATAACACATAATTAATAATTATGCATACAATTTTGCATATTTATATATATAAATATATATATAATATTTTTTTATATATGCCTTAAACATATATATTTTATCGAATCGTCAAGCAAAGGATAAGCTTCAGTGGATCGCAGTATGGCAGCTGCTCAACCACTTACAACACCTTGCCTGTTATAAAAGTCGTTTACAATTGATTCAAGGCTTTGTCATTGTATTAAATAATGTTTTAATATATAACTAGCGCGGCACCAGGTGATCGAAGATCCTCCCAATTTACTATGTTATATGTAACATTGGCATCACATCCATCGTCGTCTATTAAATGAATAATAAACTTTTAATGGTTTAGAAGCCATACAATGCAAATTGCCCCTTATTTATCATTGCAGTCCAGCACGGATACGACCTTAGAGGCGTTCAGGCATAATCAACGGACGTAGCGTCATACCACTGTTCGCTCGAACAAGTATTGTGCCATTGGTCCGTACCTGCGGTTCCTCTCGTACTACGCAGGAATGCTGTCGCAACAACGTTTTGTCATTAGTAGGGTAAAACTAACCTGTCTCACGACGGTCTAAACCCAGCTCACGTTCCCTTGCATGGGTGAACAATCCAACGCTTGGTGAATTTTGCTTCACAATGATAGGAAGAGCCGACATCGAAGGATCAAAAAGCGACGTCGCTATGAACGCTTGGCCGCCACAAGCCAGTTATCCCTATGGTAACTTTTCTGACACCTCTTGTTAAAACTCTTTAAACCAAAAGGATCGATAGGCCGAGCTTTTGCTGTCCCTGTGTGTACTGAACACCGAGATCAAGTCAGCATTTGCCCTTTTGCTCTATGTGTGGTTTCTGTCCGCACTGAGCTGGCCTTGGGACACCTCCGTTATTATTTGAGAGATGTACCGCCCCAGTCAAACTCCCTACCTGGCAATGTCCTTGAATTGGATCATACCTGAGTAATTGGAGTTATACCAAATTTTTAATTTAAGAACACATAAATGCACTCTCTCATTAATGAATTTGTTTGCGATTATATAACAAACTCGTGATACTTTGATCAAGAAGCTTGCATCAAAACCCAATACCATAAGATATAATAAATATATCCGTATAATGGCTAGGAAATGATACACGTTCCATTTAATCAAGTAAGTAAGGAAACAATAAGAGTAGTGGTATTTCATTGTCGATACTAAACCGAAATTTAATATCTCCCACTTATTCTACACCTCTTATGTCTCCTTACACTGCCAGATTAGAGTCAAGCTCAAAAGGGTCTTCTTTCCCCGCTAATTATTCCAAGCCCGTTCCTTGGCTGTGGTTTCGCTAGATAGTAGATAGGGACATGGAATTTGGTAGATTAACGTGAGCACCTGCCATGTTGGCTCTATCTCACGGTGCGCAGCACAGACGATTCAATTTAAGCGTCGAATCAGCGCCCCCATGGAGCAATTCACGGGTACACATTGAAGAGCCAACTGTTTGGGTTGGCTCAACCTCCTGTGTGAGGAGCGAGGCCCATCTAAAACCTCTTCCGATCTATGGTATCACGGCAACCGGTTGTATTACGCAACTCCACGTCGAGCACTCCACTCTATCCGCATTTGGATGGTAAACCACAGCCACCACGATACTCCCGAAAGGGCCGCAACCAAATACCAGGACGGACATATGTCCGCGGGCACCTGGTTCCCGTGGTACCAGAAAAACCTCCGGTCAGGTTTCGTACCACAAAGGTACTACCAATTTTAACTCCAAACAGTTACGGGTTGGTGGCCCAGGTGGAAACATAAACAAACAACATACATACGCTCCGATTCATTGCAACCCCACATTCATACATCCCGATTCACGCCTGCCTACCTAGCATTCCCATTCCCTCATGCATACATTATTCACACAATCATTCATTCCTGCCTCCAGGAACGCTCATCCGCCGTCTCGCAAATACAATGCGGGCAAACTCATTCAAATTACCTACACAAGTACTAGTGGAGTGATTGACTTACGTCAAACCCACCACCAGTCTGCCTAATCCCTAGCTCATCCATCACACGTATATCGCTATACAGTGGGCATTCACACAACACATGCATGGCAGTCTCCGCTGCCAAACCGCAGCGGCATTCCGGACTATCGCACAGGCTTCTCGGATGCAAGAATGCATTGAGAGAACCATGGCCAGTCAACAAGAATCCGAGACTCAGATTAAATCTGAAGTCTGGACGGTCTGCAGTGAACTTGACATCACGAATAAATTCGCGAGTCACCCGCCCATTCACACTTGCATCCCATCTGACCTGCCAGTCAGACAGAACACACTCTTTCAATAACTTCTTACAGCTATCCACTGCTAAGCTATTTACGTCCCTATCAAATAACCACTCATCCCGCAGCAATGGCAGCCGCCTCTTAATCTTGAACATCAAGGCTCTACGCCTGACTTCCAAGTCAAGAGGGGCTGCACCAAGCAATACCTGCAAAGCTTCCGTAGAAACAGTGCGGCACACAGGCAGACAACCTAAAAGAATCACACGCTGGCAAGCCAGCACTTTCTTTCTGCCCACAACAGTCTTTGCTGCCTCATACCACACAGACGACCCATATGCTGCACATGCAACAAATAGGCCGCTGTATATGGTACGCACAGCTCGTCTGCTAAGGCCCCAATCACTCCGCAAAATGCGACGCACCTGTCCAACCACACTAAACAACCGCGCCCTGAGACCGGTGAGATGCGGCATAAAGCACATCCCTCACCGAAAGTAATGCCAAGGTATCGAACCTCAGTCACATACTTTAAGCTAACGTCGTTTAGTCTGACAACTGGAGGCCGACTGGCAGACAATTTACCCTTGAGTAACATTGCCACCGTCTTATCCGCTGCCAAACCGACGCCGACACTGTCGCCCCAATCGCAAACAATGCGCAAGCACTCCCTAGCACCTGCCTCAATCTCGGAGCGCGATTGCCCCTCAATCAAAATGAGCAGATCATCCGCATACGCACAACACTTGCAGCGCAATTCGAGTTGCCGCAATAGGGAGTCCATCATTAGGTTCCATATAAATGGACCACAGATGGATCCTTGCGGACAACCACGAACCACATCCACAGTGACACTCTCACATTTTCCTATTGCTGTCGCACGCCTGCCAGAAAAGTAGCTCTTCCATAGAGCCATCTCTCGGCAGCCACAGTCGCTCAATTTTCTTAACACACTTGCCCAGCTAAGGTGGTCAAACGCACCCCTAAAATCTACAAAAATGCCTAAGACGTACCTGGAGTTGCTGGACCCCACCGAGTCCTTGACATAATGCCATGCATCCTCCGTACATCTACCTCTAGTGAAGCCATATTGTCTATCAGACATCTGGTCTTCAACTAACTCAAGCAGCCTTTCTATCATGACTCTTTCTAGCACTTTTCCAAGCACAGGAAGGAGACTGATGCCCCGATAAGATCGAGGATTACTCCTGATCTTATCGGGCGACTTCAAACACTACCATCTTTGCACATTTCCATTCACTGGGAAAGTATCCCTCATTCACACACCTTTCATACAATGCATACATATACTCTGGAATCGAATTCCAAACACATTTACACATTTCCCCAGTGAAACCATCCATGCCGGGCGACTTTCTCGACTTTAACCTCTTAAAAGCCGCCCCAATTCAGCTTCTCGGAGCGGTTCAACAGGTTGCTCCACATGTAGTGGAGCCTCCTGTCTCTCCTCTCGCGGGAAGAACACATTCAGCAAAGCATTCATACAATCCTTCCATGCCGTTAGCTGAAGGCCTCCGACATGTAAGTTGCCTAAACTAAGCTCCCTGCCTTTCCCTCTCGCTATTTGATAAACACGACCCCAGGGATCATGCTTATTGCGATCTACAAAATCACGCCATTCCGCTTCTTTCACACGTACAAGCATTTCCTTGTACTCATTCATACACCTACTATACTCTCGCCTTAGCTGAGCAGCGCTATCGGCATTGGATATTCTCGCTCTTTGGAAACGTTTCCGCAGAGTTCGAAGTATCCTACGCTTAGCACTCAACTCACTCGTCCACCACTTAACACGCTTAAGATTCACCTTGCGGTGTCTCCGAAGCATGCTATCATTCACACCCGTCATCCACCTATTCACACACATGACCTGCTCGTCAACACTCATTGCACTGAAGGTGCTAAGCGGAACTTGCGTTGCCGCCTCACATATAAACAGCCCATATTGGGCCCAATTCACACCACAAGTGCTCCACGAATTACCCCCAACACTTTCATTCGTTGTGGGAGTATATGCAAACACAATCTCAATTGGATTGTGATCACTTATACCTACCCCACCTAAAACACTCCACTCAAAATGAAACACACGCATTGCTGCTTCATTCACAAGGGTGACGTCAATGTCACTTTTCCCGTTCGGACCATCAAAGGTATACCACACGCTGGGTTGATTAACGACCCGAACATCTTGGGACACGGCCCACTCGGCTAGCGTTTCACCCGCCTGTGGTTCTGATACCCAGACGAGTGTCTGGGCATCTTACTGAACCACACGGGGGACGACGCATTCGCATCAATACCAAGGATGATCGGATCGCTACTCGCCAGTAGTAGCACCTCATCCATGTACGCTATATACGGCTCGAGGGGTTCCCCGAACGCGCAATACACACTCACAACTAACACCCTGCCAAAATTGCCATTAAGGCACACACACACCCCCCAGTCGGTAGAACACATCAGAGTGCATTCAATACCAACATCATTCACCACCACCGCAGCCTTGGCCCTGCTGTCAGTGAACACGCGCATGCGCGCGGGTAAGCCACGTACGCAACCATCGGTTGCATACGGCTCCTGCAGCAGGGCCACTACACTGCCTCTCTCACACATCATTTCGCCCACATCGCACATAACTGCATATGACCGCTGGCAGTTCAACTGAAGGACTTTGCTAGCCATATTAATGTCTAGCGTTGGCCCTCGCGACAATCGCACTATATATCGGGCAAGCCAGAGACATCATAAGATGCTCCGAAGGCTGCCCTTTAAAAGCACAATTCCGGCAACTAAGTGCATTGGTACACTTAGCTACCCGATGGCCCACTTGACCACAGCGCCGACAGACATCGTGCTTGGCCCTGCAGTCCGCTACTTTGTGGTCGAAGCCCAGGCAACGGAAGCAGCTCAGAACCGGGTCAAAGTTCCTCAAGCGGAATGAAAACCACTTGATGTAGCAGCGGCCAACATCGAGCAGAGTTTGCATGGCCATGCCATCGCCCTCCAACACAACATTGACCGACGCTGACCCACCAGTCACAGGCCATGGCTTGCTCACCATACGGACGCCTTTCTTGAAGGCCTCAAGAGACATGCTGTCCTTGAGGTTCATCTCGAAAAGATCACTCATGAATTCGTCAGGAGTAATCTGCGAGTGAACGCCCGTCACCACAATTTTAGGCCCCAGTTTGACATTCACACTCACTTCCAGCCCCACCTCTTTAAATTTCGCGTTTCCTGCGATCACTCTCCGCTCTGCAACGGATGGAGTGCGAATAATCGCACCACCATCCCGAAGAGGACGAACCTCGTGCACACGTACACCCAGGGTTGGACCTACCTCCTTCACCACCTGATCAACCACTTCCTTTGAGGTCTTCGCAGTCTTGCTGCGGACCACGAGGGACCATGTCTCAACTGGCTTAGGTCTCGGCGTCTCCGGGGTAGACGGCGCTGCCGACTTGGAACCGCCTTTGGCAACCGGTGCACGCAGCGGAGCACCCCGCTAACCGGCGCTGGCACTCGGAAGGCCCATTGGAGGGGCCGCTACTCGCATGAGCGCGAGCCTCCTCCAACCGTCCTCGGAGACGCTCATTTTCCGCCATCTGCGAAAACAGCAGCATCTCCATTTCCGCTAGGTAGTCAACTACACTAACCAGCGCCTTGCCTTGCATTCCACAATCAGCAACAACGAGCGTGAGCACGTCCTTACTGATCGCCTTCATTTTCTCTACTGGGCTTCCCTTGCGCATCATTGGCCCTGGCTTGCTCAATGGAGCAACCAACGCCTCTGCTGCCTTTTCAGCCGCCCTAAACTCAGTCATAGTTACTCCCGCCGTTGACCCGCGCTTACTTGAATTTCTTCACTTTGACATTCAGAGCACTGGGCAGAAATCACATTGTGTCAACACCCGCTAGGGCCATCACAATGCTTTGTTTTAATTAGACAGTCGGATTCCCCAAGTCCGTGCCAGTTCTGAATTGATTGTTAATTGATAATCGTTATAATTTAAAAGAACTAGCTGGTTGCCCAACTAGTATTCTTAAAAATTTTAGCAAGAAAGTTCCACAATTGGCTACGTAACTAAACTATCCGGGGAACAAGAAACTACCATAAATGATAGAAACTCTATTTACCCAGAACGAGCACATAAACCATGTTATTGTTTCCCAATCAAGCCCGACTATCTCAATCTTCAGAGCCAATCCTTATCCCGAAGTTACGGATCTAATTTGCCGACTTCCCTTACCTACATTATTCTATCGACTAGAGACTCTTCACCTTGGAGACCAGCTGCGGATATTGGTACGGCCTGTTGAGAAGTTTGCGTGTCCCCACCATAAATTTTCAAGGTCCGAGGAGAAAATATCGACACAACAGTATATGTCATGCTCTTCTAGCCCATCTACCATATCTCTCTGCGAAAGACTTCCATGGTAGTACGGCTATAAAACAGAAAAGAAAACTCTTCCGATATCTCTCGACGGCTTCTTTATGGTCGTTCCTGTTGCCAGGATGAGCACGAGGCCCATATTTAATAACAAACGGATACTCAACAGGTTACGGAATTGGAACCGTATTCCCTTTCGTTCAAAATTATTCAAGTTTTTTAATTATGACAAAATATAAATTTTAGTTACTTTTTTACTTGAAAATTTTCGGCTTTCGCCTTGAACTTAGGACCGACTAACTCGTGATCAACCACTGTTCACACGAAACCCTTCTCCACTTCAGTCCTCCAAGGTCTCATTCGATTATTTGCTACTACCACCAAGATCTGTACCAATGACGGCTCCATGCAGGCTTACGCCAAACACTTCTAAGCACACCATTGTACCTTCCTACTCACTAAAGTTTCAAAATTTATATTACAAGTAATATAAATCATCTACTTTAGCGGTAATGTATAGGTATACAACTTAAGCGCCATCCATTTTAAGGGCTAGTTGCTTCGGCAGGTGAGTTGTTACACACTCCTTAGCGGATTTCGACTTCCATGATCACCGTCCTGCTGTTTTAAGCAACCAACGCCTTTCATGGTTTCTGAATGAGTTGTTAATTTGGGCACCGTAACATTACGTTTGGTTCATCCCACAGCGCCAGTTCTGCTTACCAAAAGTGGCCCACTGGGCACATTATATCATAACCTTAAACTTCATATCAAGAAAGTTAAGGTTCTTACCCATTTAAAGTTTGAGAATAGGTTAAGATCGTTTCGACCCTAAGGCCTCTAATCATTCGCTTTACCAGATAAGATTATTTTATACAACAGTTAAATGCACCAGCTATCCTGAGGGAAACTTCGGAAGGAACCAGCTACTAGATGGTTCGATTGGTCTTTCGCCCCTATACTCAATTCTGACAATCGATTTGCACGTCAGAACTGTTTCGGTCTTCCATCAGGGTTTCCCCTGACTTCAACCTGATCAAGTATAGTTCACCATCTTTCGGGTCACAGCATATATGCTCAAGGTACGTTCCAGTTAGAGGCATAAATAATATAAATATTATTATACATAACTATATAGAACGCCCCGGGATTGCGTTAATCAACTATAAATAGTTAAAAAACTAATCCCAATAATAGTCAAGTTAATTACGCTATTAGGTTTATATCCCAATAACTTGCACATATGTTAGACTCCTTGGTCCGTGTTTCAAGACGGGTCCCGAAGGTATCCTGAATCTTTCGCATTGTTAATCATACAAGTGCTTATAATAAACATAAAAATCAATGATAATCATGCCATTATATAATTCCGAAAAATTAACGCACTGTACTCATATAATCTATCAGCACTTTATCAAATTTTTGAAATTTATTTTATGTTAAAATGCAAGCACTCTAATTTAAATAAACTCTTATCAAAATTGTTTGATAAATTCCATACATGCTAATAGATTACAATGTCCTTATATGGAAAAAATGCACACTATCGTTATAATATTGATTAAATATTACAATTCTAATGATGAATTTTCCATAACGGATATTCAGGTTCATCGGGCTTAACCTCTAAGCAGTTTCACGTACTATTTAACTCTCTATTCAGAGTTCTTTTCAACTTTCCCTCACGGTACTTGTTTACTATCGGTCTCATGGTTATATTTAGTTTTAGATGGAGTTTACCACCCACTTAGTGCTGCACTATCAAGCAACACGACTCTTTGGAAACATCATCTAATAATCATTAACGTTATACGGGCCTGGCACCCTCTATGGGTAAATGGCCTCATTTAAGAAGGACTTAAATCGTTAATTTCTCATACTAGAATATTGACGTTCCATACACTGCATCTCACATTTGCCATATAGACAAAGTGACTTAGTGCTGAACTGATTTCTTTTCGCTCGCCGCTACTAAGAAAATCCTTGTTAGTTTCTTTTCCTCCCCTAATTAATATGCTTAAATTCAGGGGGTAGTCCCATATGAGTTGAGGTTGTTTAATTACACTTATAGACAATTCTCTGCCTATTTTGAAATATACTATTTTTTCTTGAAGGTCCATAATATTCACAAAATTATTCTTTATACCATATTCGTTAATAAGAGGCAATTCTAGTTTATAAAATAATATATTTTATGCTAGACATTCCTCAATATTATTTGAAATGAATAAAGAACATATAATTCTTCAAATTTCTCATGCAACAGAGTTTTAGTATTTTCATTTATTAATTCATATTATGAATATCTTAAGCGAGAACTTTTAGATTCACACTTATATTATCCAATAATATACAATGTGCTTAAAATTCCGAAAAATTTTAAACAACTTATTTAGCATAGTCTTACAACCCTCAACCATATGTAGTCCAAGCAGCACTAAAAATTAATTAAAGTACATAACAGCATGGACTGCGATATGCGTTCAAAATGTCGATGTTCATGTGTCCTGCAGTTCACACGATGACGCACAGTTTGCTGCGTTCTTCATCGACCCATGAGCCGAGTGATCCACCGCTTAGAGTGATACAATTTTTTTTATTTCATTACGTCAAGAATATTTTTATTGAAAGAAATTAAAAATACACCATTTTACTGGCATATATCAATTCCTTCAATAAAATTTTTTTTTTTATACCTAAATAAATGTTGCGAAATGTCTTAGTTTTACATAATCGATAATAATAAGATATATGACAAGTATATTTTAGCTAAATTTATTTATTATGATCAACATATGTAAAGCGTTAACCTGCAAACAGGTACAACATTGTTTTTCTTTAGGTGTTGCGAACCAATGTATGCGCACTGGAATATGCACAATACATTTTGCAACGCATGTATATTATGGTACATATACACGCAGTTTTTATTTTATCCAAAACACATAAAACACTCTTAATACAGTATATAATAATAATAATACATGACAAACGGTTTTTAGCTAATTTAAATTATTATATGTTGCATAATTGTATCTCATATGATTGAATAAAATATTTATATTTATTAGTTACATAATTTATTAAATATTGCAATTCCCTAAAAGAGAAAAACAAATTTAATTTATTAACGGTTAGATGCATTAAAACAATAATGATCCTTCCGCAGGTTCACCTACGGAAACCTTGTTACGACTTTTACTTCCTCTAAATAATCAAGTTCGGTCAACTTTTGCGAAACAACCGCAACACACAAGGCGTCACAGTGATCACGTCCGGAGACCTCACTAAATAATTCAATCGGTAGTAGCGACGGGCGGTGTGCACAAAGGGCAGGGACGTAATCAATGCGAGTTAATGACTCACACTTACTGGGAATTCCAAGTTCATGTGAACAGTTTCAGTTCACAATCCCAAGCATGAAAGTGGTTCAGCGGTTTACCCGGACCTCTCGGTCTAGGAAATACACGTTGATACTTTCATTGTAGCGCGCGTGCAGCCCAGGACATCTAAGGGCATCACAGACCTGTTATTGCTCAATCTCATTATTGCTAGACGCAATTTGTCCATTTAAGAAGCTAGTGTCCTTATAATGGGACAAACCAACAGGTACGGCTCCACTTATATAAACACATTCAAACACAATAAACATTTTACTGCCACCATGAATGAAGGCTATATAAGCTTCAACACCATAATCCTGAAGATATCTATTTAATATATTTGAGTCTCGTTCGTTATCGGAATTAACCAGACAAATCACTCCACGAACTAAGAACGGCCATGCACCACCACCCATAGATTCGAGAAAGAGCTATCAATCTGTCTTACACACTTATGTTCGGACCTGGTAAGTTTTCCCGTGTTGAGTCAAATTAAGCCGCAGGCTCCACTCCTGGTGGTGCCCTTCCGTCAATTCCTTTAAGTTTCAGCTTTGCAACCATACTTCCCCCGGAGCCCAAAAGCTTTGGTTTCCGGGAAGCGACTGAGAGAGCCATAAAAGTAGCTACACCCAATTGCTAGCTGGCATCGTTTATGGTTAGAACTAGGGCGGTATCTGATCGCCTTCGAACCTCTAACTTTCGTTCTTGATTAATGAAAACATCTTTGGCAAATGCTTTCGCTTAAGTTAGTCTTACGACGGTCCAAGAATTTCACCTCTCGCGTCGTAATACTAATGCCCCCAAACTGCTTCTATTAATCATTACCTCTTGATCTGAAAACCAATGAAAGCAGAACAGAGGTCTTATTTCATTATCCCATGCACAGAATATTCAGGCATTTGAAGCCTGCTTTAAGCACTCTAATTTGTTCAAAGTAATTGTACCGGCCCACAATAACACTCGATGAAGAGCACTAATGCAGGTTTTTTAAATAGGAGGAACATATAAAAAAAGTACAAGTACCTAATTATATATAAGAACTCCACCGGTAATACGCTTACATACATAAAGGTATAGTACTAACTACAATTGTAAGTTGCACTACCCGTATGAAGCACAAGTTCAACTACGAACGTTTTAACCGCAACAACTTTAATATACGCTATTGGAGCTGGAATTACCGCGGCTGCTGGCACCAGACTTGCCCTCCAATAGGTCCTTGTTAAAGGATTTAAAGTGTACTCATTCCAATTACAGGGCCTCGGATATGAGTCCTGTATTGTTATTTTTCGTCACTACCTCCCCGAGCTGGGAGTGGGTAATTTACGCGCCTGCTGCCTTCCTTAGATGTGGTAGCCGTTTCTCAGGCTCCCTCTCCGGAATCGAACCCTGATTCCCCGTTACCCGTTGCAACCATGGTAGTCCTAGATACTACCATCAAAAGTTGATAGGGCAGACATTTGAAAGATCTGTCGTCGGTACGAGACCATACGATCTGCATGTTATCTAGAGTTCAACCAGTGTAACGATCTTGCGATCGCTTGGTTTTAGCCTAATAAAAGCACACGTTCCAGAAGGTCCGTGTTTTAATTGCATGTATTAGCTCTAGAATTACCACAGTTATCCAAGTAACTGTTAACGATCTAAGGAACCATAACTGATATAATGAGCCTTTTGCGGTTTCACTATTAATTCGTGTGTACTTAGACATGCATGGCTTAATCTTTGAGACAAGCATATAACTACTGGCAGGATCAACCAGAATAATGTTCATTTCATTATGTAAATATATTTAAAATATAATTACATAAATCTTCAAATATGTAAAATACATGACAACTCACAAATATTTTTGAATAACAAACGATAATATTCAATAATTGTATATATATATATGTTATACTTGACATGTACTATACGAATGTGGCCATAATTAGATAGCATTCACGTTCGCTAGTTATAATTCACAATTGTTTATATAAATATATATACTTATATATAAAATATATATGCATATAATCGTTCAAAAATATCATTTTATTTCAACTTACTAAATATATTATATCACACATGCATATTTATAATTTAAATTCAATTAATTGAATAAAAAATTATTTTATTTTGATGACAAATTGATAATTTTATCTAATTCTGCATTTACGTGTAGACAATATTATATTAGTAAAACCTCCGTCCACAATAGTGTCCTAGAGGATTTTTCAATTATTCACAAAATATTAATTCTTTAGCTACGAAACACCGTCTTCTTTTGAAAAAGACATTTAATACATTATATGCTTATATAATAGTAATAATTATATAACCATATAATAGTATCAATTTTTATATCGGATGAGACTAATAATTAATTAATAATAACATAATTATTACTTAATATGCAAACTGAAATATATGCATCCAATACATATATACGTGATGAGCACACACTGCCACCATGTATAGGTTTTGTGACACGTTTTCTACAATGCTCTTATTTTATTTAGTATTACCATCTAACGTATCTTTTTGTTGCACTAATTTAATAATACAACAGTAAAACTTCATTATTTTTAACTTTTTTAATCATATTGCCTTCTATATGATTATTTTCATATATTATTTATATATGACTTATGCCGGCAAGACTCACTCCATATACATAGTCATATATTTCATTTCACTTGTGAAATTTTTCTCATATGACATGCCTGCTCGACATCACCACCCCTATATAGGTTTTGTGACACGTTTTCTACAACCAGCTCATTTTACTAAGGTATACCACCTAATGTATCTTTATGTTGCACTAATTTAATAATGCAACAGTAAAACTTTATTATTTTTAACTTTTTAATCATATTGCCTTCTATATGATTATTTTCATATATTATTTATATATGACTTATGCCGGCATGACACTCCATATAAATAGTCATATATATTTCACTTGTGAAATTTTTCTCATATGACATGCCTGCCCGACCTCACCACCCCTATAAAGGTTTTGTGACACGTTTTCTACAATGCTCTTATTTTATTTAGTATTACCATCTAACGTATCTTTTTGTTGCACTAATTTAATAATACAACAGTAAAACTTCATTATTTTTAACTTTTTTAATCATATTGCCTTCTATATGATTATTTTCATATATTATTTATATATGACTTATGCCGGCAAGACTCACTCCATATACATAGTCATATATATTTCACTTGTGAAATTTTTCTCATATGACATGCCTGCTCGACATCACCACCCCTATATAGGTTTTGTGACACGTTTTCTACAACCAGCTCATTTTACTAAGGTATACCACCTAATGTATCTTTATGTTGCACTAATTTAATAATGCAACAGCAAAACTTCATTATTTTTAACTTTTTTAATCATATTGCCTTCTATATGATTATTTTCATATATTATTTATATATGACTTATGCCGGCATGACACTCCATATAAATAGTCATATATATTTCACTTGTGAAATTTTTCTCATATGACATGCCTGCCCGACCTCACCACCCCTATATAGGTTTTGTGACACGTTTTCTACAATGCTCTTATTTTATTTAGTATTACCATCTAACGTATCTTTTTGTTGCACTAATTTAATAATACAACAGTAAAACTTCATTATTTTTAACTTTTTTAATCATATTGCCTTCTATATATTATTTTCATATATTATTTATATATGACTTATGCCGGCAAGACTCACTCCATATACATAGTCATATATATTTCACTTGTGAAATTTTTCTCATATGACATGCCTGCTCGACATCACCACCCCTATATAGGTTTTGTGACACGTTTTCTACAACCAGCTCATTTTACTAAGGTATACCACCTAATGTATCTTTATGTTGCACTAATTTAATAATGCAACAGTAAAACTTCATTATTTTTAACTTTTTTAATCATATTGCCTTCTATATGATTATTTTCATATATTATTTATATATGACTTATGCCGGCATTACACTCCATATACATAGTCATATATATTTCACTTGTGAAATTTTTCTCATATGACATGCCTGCCCGACCTCACCACCCCTATATAGGTTTTGTGACACGTTTTCTACAACCCGCTCATTTTACTAAGGTCTACCACCTAATGTATCTTTATGTGGCACTATTTTAATAATACAACAGCAAAACTTCATTATTTTATTATCAATAATTTGTATTAAATACTAGTACAATCGTAAATTGTTTAACATTGTTTAAAATTTTTGTCAAAGTTGAACTCATATCTCGGTAGAACCTTATATCATATGGCTGCAGTTCAATAAAAATTCACCAAGTCCAAAAAATTTTTTCTCAAGTTAAATTCAAAATCTTATCTCATTTTATTAAAAACTGTATAAAATGATATATAAAAGTTTTTCTACAATTTTCATATGTTGAAATTTTTTGTCAAAGTTGAACTCATATCTCGGTAGAACCTCATATCATATGGCTGCAGTTCAATAAAAATTCACCAAGTCCAAAAAATTTTTTCTCAAGTTAAATTAAAAATCTTATCTCATTATATTAATAAACAGTATAAAATGCTATTTAAAAAGTTTTTTCTTCAATTTTCATATGTTGAAATTTTTTGTCAAAGTTGAACTCATATTTCGGTAGAACCTCATATCATATGGCTGAAGTTCAATAAAAAATTTACCAAGTCCAAAAATTTACCAAGTCCAAAAAATTTTTTCTCAAGTTAAATTCAAAATCTTATCTCATTTTATTAATAAACTATATAAAATGATATATAAAAAGTTTTTCTTCAATTTTCATATGTTGAAATTTTTTGTCAAAGTTGAACTCATATCTCGGTAGAACCTCATATCATATGGCTGCAGTTCAATAAAAAATTCACCAAGTCCAAAAAATTTTTTCTCAAGTTAAATTCAAAATCGTATCTCATTATATTAATAAACTGTATAAAATGATATTTAAAAAGTTTTTCCTCAATTTTCATATGTTGAAATTTTTTTCAATGTTGAACTCATATCTCGGTAGAACCTCATATCATATGGCTGAAGTTCAATAAAAAATTCACCAAGTCCAAAAAATCATTTTCTCAAGTTAAATTCAAAATCTTATCTCATTATATTAATAAACTGTATAAAATGATATTTAAAAAGTTTTTCTTCAATTTTCATATGTTGAAATTTTTTGTCAAAGTTGAACTCATCTCTCGGTAGAACCTCATATCATATGGCTGCAGTTCAATAAAAAATTCACCAAGTCCAAAAAATTTTTTCTCAAGTTAAATTCAAAATTGTATCTCATTTTATTAATAAACTGTATAAAATGATATTTAAAAGTTTTTCTTCAATTTTCATATGTTGAAATTTTTTTCAATGTTGAACTCATATCTCGGTAGAACCTCATATCATATGGCTGAAGTTCAATAAAAAATTCACCAAGTCCAAAAAATCTTTTTCTCAAGTTAAATTCAAAATCTTATCTCATTATATTAATAAACTGTTTAAAATGATAATTAAAAAGGTTTTTCTTCAATTTTCATATGTTGAAATTTTTTGTCAAAGTTGAACTCATCTCTCGGTAGAACCTCATATCATATGGCTGCAGTTCAATAAAAAATTCACCAAGTCCAAAAAATCTTTTTCTCAAGTTAAATTCAAAATCTTATCTCATTATATTAATAAACTGTATAAAATGATATTTAAAAAGTTTTTTCTTCAATTTTCATATGTTGAAATTTTTTGTCAAAGTTGAACTCATCTCTCGGTAGAACCTCATATCATATGGCTGCAATTCAATAAAAAATTCACCAAGTCCAAAAAATTTTTTTCTCAAGTTAAATTCAAAATTGTATCTCATTTTATTAATAAACTGTATAAAATGATATTTAAAAAGTTTTTTCTTCAATTTTCATATGTTGAAATTTTTTGTCAAAGTTGAACTCATCTCTCGGTAGAACCCTCATATCATATGGCTGCAGTTCAATAAAAAATTCACCAAGTCCAAAAAATCTTTTTCTCAAGTTAAATTCAAAATCTTATCTCATTATATTAATAAACAGTATAAAATGCTATTTAAAAAAGTTTTTCTTCAATTTTCATATGTTGAAATTTTTTGTCAAAGTTGAACTCATATCTCATGTCTTAATTTGTGCCACTAATATGATGGCGTTCTTTTGCTACCAAACACATAATTGTGTATGAAATAAATGCATACTTAAAATACGCAAGTATTCTGTTCATATAGATACATACATAAATGTATATATATTTTTTATATCATGCATATTTTTAATTTTCGCCACTAATATGATGGCGTCCTTCTGGCTACCAAATTCATATAATTGCGTACCAAATAAATGTATATTTAAAATACACAAGTATTTTGTACACATAGATATACCATGCATATTTTTAATTTTCGCCACTAATATTATGGCGTCCTTCTGGCTACCAAATAAATATATATAACTAACGCTTACTAAATAAATGCATATTTAAAATATACAAGTATTTTGTTCACATATTATACCTTTGCATATTCTTAATTTTCGCCACTAATATGATGACGTTCCTTTTGCTACCAAATAAATATATATAACCAACGCATTATAAATAAATGCATATATAAAATACGCAAGTATTTTGTACACATAGATATACTATGCATATTCTTAATTTTCGCCACTAATATAATGGCGTTCCTTTTGCTACCAAATAAATATATATAACCAACGCATAATAAATAAATGCATATATAAAATATGCAAGTATTTTGTATACATAGATATACTTACTATGCATATTATTAATTTTCGCCACTAATATAATGGCGTTCCTTTTGCTACCAAATAAATATAAATAACTAACGCATACTAAATAAATGCATATTTAAAATACGCAAGTATTTTGTACACATAGTTATACCTTTGCATATTCTTAATTTTCGCCACTAATATGATGACGTTCCTTTTGCTACCAAATAAATATATATAACCAACGCATTATAAATAAATGCATATATAAAATACGCAAGTATTTTGTATACATAGATATACTATGCATATTCTTAATTTTCGCCACTAATATAATGGCGTTCCTTTTGCTACCAAATAAATATATATAACCAACGCATAATAAATAAATGCATATATAAAATACACAAGTATATTTTGTACACATAGATATATTATTTATTTATATATATATAATATATTTATATATTATATAAATTTTCTTCTTATATGCGTAATTGTATAACACATAATTAATAATTATGCATACAATTTTGCATATTTATATATATAAATATATATATAATATTTTTTTATATATGCCTTAAACATATATATTTTATCGAATCGTCAAGCAAAGGATAAGCTTCAGTGGATCGCAGTATGGCAGCTGCTCAACCACTTACAACACCTTGCCTGTTATAAAAGTCGTTTACAATTGATTCAAGGCTTTGTCATTGTATTAAATAATGTTTTAATATATAACTAGCGCGGCACCAGGTGATCGAAGATCCTCCCAATTTACTATGTTATATGTAACATTGGCATCACATCCATCGTCGTCTATTAAATGAATAATAAACTTTTAATGGTTTAGAAGCCATACAATGCAAATTGCCCCTTATTTATCATTGCAGTCCAGCACGGATACGACCTTAGAGGCGTTCAGGCATAATCCAACGGACGTAGCGTCATACCACTGTTCGCTCGAACAAGTATTGTGCCATTGGTCCGTACCTGCGGTTCCTCTCGTACTACGCAGGAATGCTGTCGCAACAACGTTTTGTCATTAGTAGGGTAAAACTAACCTGTCTCACGACGGTCTAAACCCAGCTCACGTTCCCTTGCATGGGTGAACAATCCAACGCTTGGTGAATTTTGCTTCACAATGATAGGAAGAGCCGACATCGAAGGATCAAAAAGCGACGTCGCTATGAACGCTTGGCCGCCACAAGCCAGTTATCCCTATGGTAACTTTTCTGACACCTCTTGTTAAAAACTCTTTAAACCAAAAGGATCGATAGGCCGAGCTTTTGCTGTCCCTGTGTGTACTGAACACCGAGATCAAGTCAGCATTTGCCCTTTTGCTCTATGTGTGGTTTCTGTCCGCACTGAGCTGGCCTTGGGACACCTCCGTTATTATTTGAGAGATGTACCGCCCCAGTCAAACTCCCTACCTGGCAATGTCCTTGAATTGGATCATACCTGAGTAATTGGAGTTATACCAAATTTTTAATTTAAGAACACATAAATGCACTCTCTCATTAATGAATTTGTTTGCGATTATATAACAAACTCGTGATACTTTGATCAAGAAGCTTGCATCAAAACCCAATACCATAAGATATAATAAATATATCCGTATAATGGCTAGGAAATGATACACGTTCCATTTAATCAAGTAAGTAAGGAAACAATAAGAGTAGTGGTATTTCATTGTCGATACTAAACCGAAATTTAATATCTCCCACTTATTCTACACCTCTTATGTCTCCTTACACTGCCAGATTAGAGTCAAGCTCAAAAGGGTCTTCTTTCCCCGCTAATTATTCCAAGCCCGTTCCCTTGGCTGTGGTTTCGCTAGATAGTAGATAGGGACAGTAGGAATCTCGTTAATCCATTCATGCGCGTCACTAATTAGATGACGAGGCATTTGGCTATTTTTTGTAGGAAATGAATTTGCCCACACAACAATGCCATATATGGATGGCACGTCATATGACTATTTTCCCTTTACTTTGTACACAATAGATGTTGGCCAGTGTAGTTGACTTTCAATGAGGAAAGTAAACCTCGGTGCTAACCCACTCCTTGGCGATATCCAGTATGGAACATGAACGTCTTAAAGCCGCAGACTCCGCCATCTACCACCCTGGTACTGATAATATTGCTATCACCAGCGTTAAGGACTCCCAGGGCTATCAGTCGTTTTACCGACCGATAGCTCCAGATGCCCCTCCAGTTTAGCGTAGCAGAAACGATTTTAATGTCCTCATGTGCCCGATAATCCCGAACCAGAGCCGTTCGTACGTCCTGTCTGTCGTAGATCTCAACCTTACTCTGATGAGCTTGGTCAAGATCAAGTCCGTCAGTCACAACCTGAGCGTCGATCACTATAGTGTGATCTGGTCGGAAACCCACCAGGTCCGGCTTATATATCCTGTTCTCTCCCCTGCAGACTTGGTTCAGCAATGACAGAGTAGCCTCTCGTCTCAAGTCCCCGCTTGAGATAATTAGCTACACTGTTGTGTCTAGCCACCCGCCTCCCATGCGTACGATGACACTTCTGCAGAATGTGGTTTAGTGATTCGGGAGCATCACATCCTGCACGACACTGCCTCTCCAATTCGTGCCTTCCCCCTCGTGGTACGAGACCGCGTGGGTAGGGCATTTATCCGCAGTTTGATCCCATTCAAATAAGCTTTTCCAGTTAACAAACGCGTGGGTGCGACAACCCACCCGTGTTGCGGAGCATAACGCCCTGCTTCACGGAGACCGCTACCATCAACAGAGGAGTGCAACCTATCCGCCCAGTACGAATCGATCAAAAGGCGTGTATCCAGAGCCGCGTCTCCCGATGCCTTGCACCTATCTCGGGCCCTCCGAATTTCCGCACTAAGGAACGAACTGGCCGTCTCGGATTGCTCGAGGTGGGGCCATTTTATGTTCGTTAGCCTCTGTATGCGCAGCATTGAGCTGTCCTTCGAACTGAGGGAACACCGAGACCCCCACTTGTGTGGGGGGCATGGAAGAATGCTACTGACACATCCATAGGAAGATCTAACCATTTCCTTACGACCGACCGTACCAGTCTGTCACACTTTCTCAAAACGCCTATTGCCACACTACCAAGGGTTAGCTTGTGATATAGCTGTGGAATGAGGACAGTTCTGAGGGCGAATAACTTCTGCTGTGGCTTCAGGGGGGACCGCGATATGATATCCAATCTGGGACCAATGTCCTCAGTCGGATTGTAGCGGGCCCTCCCGTCCGCAGTGAACTGAATGCCGAGATACCTCCACTCCTCCGAACGCTTCAAGCTTGGACACGTGCGCGAACCTACACAGAAGCTCCGTGATTCGATCACAGTACACTTCTGCTTCGGTTGCCCCTTGACACTAACAGTAAAACACTTATTAGCGTTTAGGGTCAGCCCAACGGACGCCAAAAAGGAGACCGTGGTATCCAATAATGCCTGAAGGCCCTTCGGTGTAGAAGCAAACAACACCAGATCGTCTGCGAACGCTGCAGCGTTTGTTTTGGCATTTCCGACACTGACACCAATCTCGTCCGGTAGAGACCTGAGCAACCGGTCGATGACCAAATTGAACATATGTGGAGACAAAGGGTCACCCTGCTTCACACCTCTAGCAGGGACGAATTCCTCTGATCTCCAGCCTTTACCATTGAGACTAGTGCCACCTCCCAAGTACAAGCTACGTACGTAGTCAACAAAACCCGTTGGTGCACCATACGCGGATAGGGTGTCAATTACCGCTGCGTGAGACACAGAGTCAAACGCTTTGCTGACATCAAGTGTCGCGATATAACACGACGCATGACGTCTATGGTGGTCCCTCAGGATTAAGTCAACTATTGTCGCGTTATCGGCGCAACCGTCAGTAGGAAGAAACCCCCGCTGACGCGGATCCCAATCGACTGATGAGGCCAATCGAGATGCCAAGATGGCATTGAGTTGTCTAACTATGACAGAAGGCACCGATATCGGACGGAAGTCTTCTGGTCGGGATGCTCTTACCGTCTTCGGGATGAAAACGGTTCGAGCCATTCGGAAGAGTGTGGGTAGTTTGCCGCACCAGAGAATAAGGTTCATTATGCGAAGCATAACACCACTGGGAATACTCCTGGCAGTTCTTGGAGATATTCCGTCCGGTCCGGGAGAAGAAGTCAATGGCACTTGATGCAATTGCAGGTCCCTAGACGTAATAGGTGACCATACCCCCTCAAGCAAGTGTCCCATATGGGGCACGGTGCTATTGCAAGAGGAAAGGCTCTGCTGTGTCATGACTTCTCTCCAGTATGGTTCCATAATCTCTTGGTTTGGCATTACCGACTCGTCGGGTCCTGCTAGCAGGGATCCGATGCATCGACCTTTATGTTTGTCCCAGTTGCGCTGAACCCTAGCGAACTGCTGCCTTCTATTTTGTCTCCTATTGCGAGGCTCAGGAAAGACTCTCGCCGAAACCGGACCTTCGTTTCGATTCGGAAAAATTTCCAGGAGATAGTTAGACAAACACTGGAGAGTTGCTTCTTTGCCCGAAGTCTGCGCTCCATCAATGATAGATTGCAGAACCTCGACTCTCCACGATCGATTACATCCCACAGGGCCGAAGCCCCGCAGTATCCGCATGAGGACGTCGTCCGAATGTATCGATGGTGTGATTGGAACCGACTCTGACATTGAAGAAGAAGACTCAAGCCCACTTATACTAGGGCGGCGCGTAATGGTTTGTGGTTCACTAATTTCGGGGATAAGAGCCGCTTGCCCTCTTAGCTGCTCGATTTTTGCCTTATAATTATCCCTCTGTCGACACTTTTTAATAGCATCGACGCTGCGTTCTGGAAAATGCAACGCCAGCTTTTTATTAATGAACCTCTCGCCATTTGCTATGAGCTCAAGTTCCTTCCTCGCCATCATGGCCAATTCTTCCTCACACCACCTGGTTTTCACGTCAACACGCGTACGAAGCTCATCAAGCCTGTCTTTGTGCTGACGCGACATGTGGACGCCTAAACCGGTCTTTGTTCCAAAAGATCGGCCGCATTCCACACATAGATGTCCAACAACTGGATTAGCATCTACGTTCCTTCCCTGATGGGCTCCTACGGATGCCGTAGGAGAATTCACTGAATAACTTTCAGCTATCCGAGGCATGTTATTTAAGTTTGCACCATCAGTTTTCAGGACCATCGGGGTGGTAACCCAATGGCCCCTTTCGCCGCTCATATTCGCTGCTGCCGAAACTACATCGGTCCAGCACCCGGAGGACACCACGAGGAGGCCACAAGTTAAGTGGGGCACATGTTGCCTATGAGTCGACTTGATCTGACTAACGAAGGACGGTAGTCCACTTGCCATTGCTGATAAATGAACCATTATTCCCCTTCTGCAGACCCATTGATCCTCCTTAAGAGAGTCATAGTTACTCCCGCCGTTGACCCGCGCTTACTTGAATTTCTTCACTTTGACATTCAGAGCACTGGGCAGAAATCACATTGTGTCAACACCCGCTAGGGCCATCACAATGCTTTGTTTTAATTAGACAGTCGGATTCCCCAAGTCCGTGCCAGTTCTGAATTGATTGTTAATTGATAATCGTTATAATTTAAAAGAACTAGCTGGTTGCCCAACTAGTATTCTTAAAAATTTTAGCAAGAAAGTTCCACAATTGGCTACGTAACTAAACTATCCGGGGAACAAGAAACTACCATAAATGATAGAAACTCTATTTACCCAGAACGAGCACATAAACCATGTTATTGTTTCCCAATCAAGCCCGACTATCTCAATCTTCAGAGCCAATCCTTATCCCGAAGTTACGGATCTAATTTGCCGACTTCCCTTACCTACATTATTCTATCGACTAGAGACTCTTCACCTTGGAGACCAGCTGCGGATATTGGTACGGCCTGTTGAGAAGTTTGCGTGTCCCCACCATAAATTTTCAAGGTCCGAGGAGAAAATATCGACACAACAGTATATGTCATGCTCTTTCTAGCCCATCTACCATATCTCTCTGCGAAAGACTTCCATGGTAGTACGGCTATAAAACAGAAAAGAAAACTCTTCCGATATCTCTCGACGGCTTCTTTATGGTCGTTCCTGTTGCCAGGATGAGCACGAGGCCCATATTTAATAACAAACGGATACTCAACAGGTTACGGAATTGGAACCGTATTCCCTTTCGTTCAAAATTATTCAAGTTTTTTTAATTATGACAAAATATAAATTTTAGTTACTTTTTTTTACTTGAAAATTTTCGGCTTTCGCCTTGAACTTAGGACCGACTAACTCGTGATCAACCACTGTTCACACGAAACCCTTCTCCACTTCAGTCCTCCAAGGTCTCATTCGATTATTTGCTACTACCACCAAGATCTGTACCAATGACGGCTCCATGCAGGCTTACGCCAAACACTTCTAAGCACACCATTGTACCTTCCTACTCACTAAAGTTTCAAAATTTATATTACAAGTAATATAAATCATCTACTTTAGCGGTAATGTATAGGTATACAACTTAAGCGCCATCCATTTTAAGGGCTAGTTGCTTCGGCAGGTGAGTTGTTACACACTCCTTAGCGGATTTCGACTTCCATGATCACCGTCCTGCTGTTTTAAGCAACCAACGCCTTTCATGGTTTCTGAATGAGTTGTTAATTTGGGCACCGTAACATTACGTTTGGTTCATCCCACAGCGCCAGTTCTGCTTACCAAAAGTGGCCCACTGGGCACATTATATCATAACCTTAAACTTCATATCAAGAAAGTTAAGGTTCTTACCCATTTAAAGTTTGAGAATAGGTTAAGATCGTTTCGACCCTAAGGCCTCTAATCATTCGCTTTACCAGATAAGATTATTTTATACAACAGTTAAATGCACCAGCTATCCTGAGGGAAACTTCGGAAGGAACCAGCTACTAGATGGTTCGATTGGTCTTTCGCCCCTATACTCAATTCTGACAATCGATTTGCACGTCAGAACTGTTTCGGTCTTCCATCAGGGTTTCCCTGACTTCAACCTGATCAAGTATAGTTCACCATCTTTCGGGTCACAGCATATATGCTCAAGGTACGTTCCAGTTAGAGGCATAAATAATATAAATATTATTATACATAACTATATAGAACGCCCCGGGATTGCGTTAATCAACTATAAATAGTTAAAAAACTAATCCCAATAATAGTCAAGTTAATTACGCTATTAGGTTTATATCCCAATAACTTGCACATATGTTAGACTCCTTGGTCCGTGTTTCAAGACGGGTCCCGAAGGTATCCTGAATCTTTCGCATTGTTAATCATACAAGTGCTTATAATAAACATAAAAATCAATGATAATCATGCCATTATATAATTCCGAAAAATTAACGCACTGTACTCATATAATCTATCAGCACTTTATCAAATTTTTGAAATTTATTTTATGTTAAAATGCAAGCACTCTAATTTAAATAAACTCTTATCAAAATTTTTTGATAAATTCCATACATGCTAATAGATTACAATGTCCTTATATGGAAAAATGCACACTATCGTTATAATATTGATTAAATATTACAATTCTAATGATGAATTTTCCATAACGGATATTCAGGTTCATCGGGCTTAACCTCTAAGCAGTTTCACGTACTATTTAACTCTCTATTCAGAGTTCTTTTCAACTTTCCCTCACGGTACTTGTTTACTATCGGTCTCATGGTTATATTTAGTTTTAGATGGAGTTTACCACCCACTTAGTGCTGCACTATCAAGCAACACGACTCTTTGGAAACATCATCTAATAATCATTAACGTTATACGGGCCTGGCACCCTCTATGGGTAAATGGCCTCATTTAAGAAGGACTTAAATCGTTAATTTCTCATACTAGAATATTGACGTTCCATACACTGCATCTCACATTTGCCATATAGACAAAGTGACTTAGTGCTGAACTGATTTCTTTTCGCTCGCCGCTACTAAGAAAATCCTTGTTAGTTTCTTTTCCTCCCTAATTAATATGCTTAAATTCAGGGGTAGTCCCATATGAGTTGAGGTTGTTTAATTACACTTATAGACAATTCTCTGCCTATTTTGAAATATACTATTTTTTCTTGAAGGTCCATAATATTCACAAAATTATTCTTTATACCATATTCGTTAATAAGAGGCAATTCTAGTTTATAAAATAATATATTTTATGCTAGACATTCCTCAATATTATTTGAAATGAATAAAGAACATATAATTCTTCAAATTTCTCATGCAACAGAGTTTTAGTATTTTCATTTATTAATTCATATTATGAATATCTTAAGCGAGAACTTTTAGATTCACACTTATATTATCCAATAATATACAATGTGCTTAAAATTCCGAAAAATTTTAAACAACTTATTTAGCATAGTCTTACAACCCTCAACCATATGTAGTCCAAGCAGCACTAAAAATTAATTAAAGTACATAACAGCATGGACTGCGATATGCGTTCAAAATGTCGATGTTCATGTGTCCTGCAGTTCACACGATGACGCACAGTTTGCTGCGTTCTTCATCGACCCATGAGCCGAGTGATCCACCGCTTAGAGTTTGTTCACATATTATACCTTTGCATATTCTTAATTTTCGCCACTAATATGATGACGTTCCTTTTGCTACCAAATAAATATATATAACCAACGCATTATAAATAAATGCATATATAAAATACGCAAGTATTTTGTACACATAGATATACTATGCATATTCTTAATTTTCGCCACTAATATAATGGCGTTCCTTTTGCTACCAAATAAATATATATAACCAACGCATAATAAATAAATGCATATATAAAATATGCAAGTATTTTGTATACATAGATATACTTACTATGCATATTATTAATTTTCGCCACTAATATAATGGCGTTCCTTTTGCTACCAAATAAATATAAATAACTAACGCATACTAAATAAATGCATATTTAAAATACGCAAGTATTTTGTACACATAGTTATACCTTTGCATATTCTTAATTTTCGCCACTAATATGATGACGTTCCTTTTGCTACCAAATAAATATATATAACCAACGCATTATAAATAAATGCATATATAAAATACGCAAGTATTTTGTACACATAGATATACTATGCATATTCTTAATTTTCGCCACTAATATAATGGCGTTCCTTTTGCTACCAAATAAATATATATAACTAACGCATACTAAATAAATGCATATTTAAAATACACAAGTATATTTTGTACACATAGATATATTATTTATTTATATATATATAATATATTTATATATTATATAAATTTTCTTCTTATATGCGTAATTGTATAACACATAATTAATAATTATGCATACAATTTTGCATATTTATATATATAAATATATATATAATATTTTTTTATATATGCCTTAAACATATATATTTTATCGAATCGTCAAGCAAAGGATAAGCTTCAGTGGATCGCAGTATGGCAGCTGCTCAACCACTTACAACACCTTGCCTGTTATAAAAGTCGTTTACAATTGATTCAAGGCTTTGTCATTGTATTAAATAATGTTTTAATATATAACTAGCGCGGCACCAGGTGATCGAAGATCCTCCCAATTTACTATGTTATATGTAACATTGGCATCACATCCATCGTCGTCTATTAAATGAATAATAAACTTTTAATGGTTTAGAAGCCATACAATGCAAATTGCCCCTTATTTATCATTGCAGTCCAGCACGGATACGACCTTAGAGGCGTTCAGGCATAATCCAACGGACGTAGCGTCATACCACTGTTCGCTCGAACAAGTATTGTGCCATTGGTCCGTACCTGCGGTTCCTCTCGTACTACGCAGGAATGCTGTCGCAACAACGTTTTGTCATTAGTAGGGTAAAACTAACCTGTCTCACGACGGTCTAAACCCAGCTCACGTTCCCTTGCATGGGTGAACAATCCAACGCTTGGTGAATTTTGCTTCACAATGATAGGAAGAGCCGACATCGAAGGATCAAAAAGCGACGTCGCTATGAACGCTTGGCCGCCACAAGCCAGTTATCCCTATGGTAACTTTTCTGACACCTCTTGTTAAAAACTCTTTAAACCAAAAGGATCGATAGGCCGAGCTTTTGCTGTCCCTGTGTGTACTGAACACCGAGATCAAGTCAGCATTTGCCCTTTTGCTCTATGTGTGGTTTCTGTCCGCACTGAGCTGGCCTTGGGACACCTCCGTTATTATTTGAGAGATGTACCGCCCCAGTCAAACTGCCTACCTGGCAATGTCCTTGAATTGGATCATACCTGAGTAATTGGAGTTATACCAAATTTTTAATTTAAGAACACATAAATGCACTCTCTCATTAATGAATTTGTTTGCGATTATATAACAAACTCGTGATACTTTGATCAAGAAGCTTGCATCAAAACCCAATACCATAAGATATAATAAATATATCCGTATAATGGCTAGGAAATGATACACGTTCCATTTAATCAAGTAAGTAAGGAAACAATAAGAGTAGTGGTATTTCATTGTCGATACTAAACCGAAATTTAATATCTCCCACTTATTCTACACCTCTTATGTCTCCTTACACTGCCAGATTAGAGTCAAGCTCAAAGGGTCTTCTTTCCCCGCTAATTATTCCAAGCCCGTTCCCTTGGCTGTGGTTTCGCTAGATAGTAGATAGGGACATGGAATTTGGTAGATTAACGTGAGCACCTGCCATGTTGGCTCTATCTCACGGTGCGCAGCACAGACGATTCAATTTAAGCGTCGAATCAGCGCCCCCATGGAGCAATTCACGGGTACACATTGAAGAGCCAACTGTTTGGGTTGGCTCAACCTCCTGTGTGAGGAGCGAGGCCCATCTAAAACCTCTTCCGATCTATGGTATCACGGCAACCGGTTGTATTACGCAACTCCACGTCGAGCACTCCACTCTATCCGCATTTGGATGGTAAACCACAGCCACCACGATACTCCCGAAAGGGCCGCAACCAAATACCAGGACGGACATATGTCCGCGGGCACCTGGTTCCCGTGGTACCAGAAAAACCTCCGGTCAGGTTTCGTACCACAAAGGTACTACCAATTTTAACTCCAAACAGTTACGGGTTGGTGGCCCAGGTGGAAACATAAACAAACAACATACATACGCTCCGATTCATTGCAACCCCACATTCATACATCCCGATTCACGCCTGCCTACCTAGCATTCCCATTCCCTCATGCATACATTATTCACACAATCATTCATTCCTGCCTCCAGGAACGCTCATCCGCCGTCTCGCAAATACAATGCGGGCAAACTCATTCAAATTACCTACACAAGTACTAGTGGAGAGTGATTGACTTACGTCAAACCCACCACCAGTCTGCCTAATCCCTAGCTCATCCATCACACGTATATCGCTATACAGTGGGCATTCACACAACACATGCATGGCAGTCTCCGCTGCCAAACCGCAGCGGCATTCCGGACTATCGCACAGGCTTCTCGGATGCAAGAATGCATTGAGAGAACCATGGCCAGTCAACAAGAATCCGAGACTCAGATTAAATCTGAAGTCTGGACGGTCTGCAGTGAACTTGACATCACGAATAAATTCGCGAGTCACCCGCCCATTCACACTTGCATCCCATCTGACCTGCCAGTCAGACAGAACACACTCTTTCAATAACTTCTTACAGCTATCCACTGCTAAGCTATTTACGTCCCTATCAAATAACCACTCATCCCGCAGCAATGGCAGCCGCCTCTTAATCTTGAACATCAAGGCTCTACGCCTGACTTCCAAGTCAAGAGGGGCTGCACCAAGCAATACCTGCAAAGCTTCCGTAGAAACAGTGCGGCACACAGGCAGACAACCTAAAGAATCACACGCTGGCAAGCCAGCACTTTCTTTCTGCCCACAACAGTCTTTGCTGCCTCATACCACACAGACGACCCATATGCTGCACATGCAACAAATAGGCCGCTGTATATGGTACGCACAGCTCGTCTGCTAAGGCCCCAATCACTCCGCAAAATGCGACGCACCTGTCCAACCACACTAAACAACCGCGCCCTGAGACCGGTGAGATGCGGCATAAAGCACATCCCTCACCGAAAGTAATGCCAAGGTATCGAACCTCAGTCACATACTTTAAGCTAACGTCGTTTAGTCTGACAACTGGAGGCCGACTGGCAGACAATTTACCCTTGAGTAACATTGCCACCGTCTTATCCGCTGCCAAACCGACGCCGACACTGTCGCCCCAATCGCAAACAATGCGCAAGCACTCCTAGCACCTGCCTCAATCTCGGAGCGCGATTGCCCCTCAATCAAAATGAGCAGATCATCCGCATACGCACAACACTTGCAGCGCAATTCGAGTTGCCGCAATAGGGAGTCCATCATTAGGTTCCATATAAATGGACCACAGATGGATCCTTGCGGACAACCACGAACCACATCCACAGTGACACTCTCACATTTTCCTATTGCTGTCGCACGCCTGCCAGAAAAGTAGCTCTTCCATAGAGCCATCTCTCGGCAGCCACAGTCGCTCAATTTTCTTAACACACTTGCCCAGCTAAGGTGGTCAAACGCACCCCTAAAATCTACAAAATGCCTAAGACGTACCTGGAGTTGCTGGACCCCACCGAGTCCTTGACATAATGCCATGCATCCTCCGTACATCTACCTCTAGTGAAGCCATATTGTCTATCAGACATCTGGTCTTCAACTAACTCAAGCAGCCTTTCTATCATGACTCTTTCTAGCACTTTTCCAAGCACAGGAAGGAGACTGATGCCCCGATAAGATCGAGGATTACTCCTGATCTTATCGGGCGACTTCAAACACTACCATCTTTGCACATTTCCATTCACTGGGAAAGTATCCTCATTCACACACCTTTCATACAATGCATACATATACTCTGGAATCGAATTCCAAACACATTTACACATTTCCCCAGTGAAACCATCCATGCCGGGCGACTTTCTCGACTTTAACCTCTTAAAAGCCGCCCCCAATTCAGCTTCTCGGAGCGGTTCAACAGGTTGCTCCACATGTAGTGGAGCCTCCTGTCTCTCCTCTCGCGGGAAGAACACATTCAGCAAAGCATTCATACAATCCTTCCATGCCGTTAGCTGAAGGCCTCCGACATGTAAGTTGCCTAAACTAAGCTCCCTGCCTTTCCCTCTCGCTATTTGATAAACACGACCCCAGGGATCATGCTTATTGCGATCTACAAAATCACGCCATTCCGCTTCTTTCACACGTACAAGCATTTCCTTGTACTCATTCATACACCTACTATACTCTCGCCTTAGCTGAGCAGCGCTATCGGCATTGGATATTCTCGCTCTTTGGAAACGTTTCCGCAGAGTTCGAAGTATCCTACGCTTAGCACTCAACTCACTCGTCCACCACTTAACACGCTTAAGATTCACCTTGCGGTGTCTCCGAAGCATGCTATCATTCACACCCGTCATCCACCTATTCACGCACATGACCTGCTCGTCAACACTCATTGCACTGAAGGTGCTAAGCGGAACTTGCGTTGCCGCCTCACATATAAACAGCCCATATTGGGCCCAATTCACACCACAAGTGCTCCACGAATTACCCCCAACACTTTCATTCGTTGTGGGAGTATATGCAAACACAATCTCAATTGGATTGTGATCACTTATACCTACCCCACCTAAAACACTCCACTCAAAATGAAACACACGCATTGCTGCTTCATTCACAAGGGTGACGTCAATGTCACTTTTCCCGTTCGGACCATCAAAGGTATACCACACGCTGGGTTGATTAACGACCCGAACATCTTGGGACACGGCCCACTCGGCTAGCGTTTCACCCCGCCTGTGGTTCTGATACCCAGACGAGTGTCTGGGCATCTTACTGAACCACACGGGGGACGACGCATTCGCATCAATACCAAGGATGATCGGATCGCTACTCGCCAGTAGTAGCACCTCATCCATGTACGCTATATACGGCTCGAGGGGTTCCCCGAACGCGCAATACACACTCACAACTAACACCCTGCCAAAATTGCCATTAAGGCACACACACACCCCCCAGTCGGTAGAACACATCAGAGTGCATTCAATACCAACATCATTCACCACCACCGCAGCCTTGGCCCTGCTGTCAGTGAACACGCGCATGTGCGCAGGTAAGCCACGTACGCAACCATCGGTTGCATACGGCTCCTGCAGCAGGGCCACTACACTGCCTCTCTCACACATCATTTCGCCCACATCGCACATAACTGCATATGACCGCTGGCAGTTCAACTGAAGGACTTTGCTAGCCATATTAATGTCTAGCGTTGGCCCTCGCGACAATCGCACTATATATCGGGCAAGCCAGAGACATCATAAGATGCTCCGAAGGCTGCCCTTTAAAAGCACAATTCCGGCAACTAAGTGCATTGGTACACTTAGCTACCCGATGGCCCACTTGACCACAGCGCCGACAGACATCGTGCTTGGCCCTGCAGTCCGCTACCTTGTGGTCGAAGCCCAGGCAACGGAAGCAGCTCAGAACCGGGTCAAAGTTCCTCAAGCGGAATGAAAACCACTTGATGTAGCAGCGGCCAACATCGAGCAGAGTTTGCATGGCCATGCCATCGCCCTCCAACACAACATTGACCGACGCTGACCCACCAGTCACAGGCCATGGCTTGCTCACCATACGGACGCCTTTCTTGAAGGCCTCAAGAGACATGCTGTCCTTGAGGTTCATCTCGAAAAGATCACTCATGAATTCGTCAGGAGTAATCTGCGAGTGAACGCCCGTCACCACAATTTTAGGCCCCAGTTTGACATTCACACTCACTTCCAGCCCCACCTCTTTAAATTTCGCGTTTCCTGCGATCACTCTCCGCTCTGCAACGGATGGAGTGCGAATAATCGCACCACCATCCCGAAGAGGACGAACCTCGTGCACCCGTACACCCAGGGTTGGACCTACCTCCTTCACCACCTGATCAACCACTTCCTTTGAGGTCTTCGCAGTCTTGCTGCGGACCACGAGGACCATGTCTCAACTGGCTTAGGTCTCGGCGTCTCCGGGGTAGACGGCGCTGCCGACTGGAACCGCCTTTGGCAACCGGTGCACGCAGCGGAGCACCCCCGCTAACCGGCGCTGGCACTCGGAAAGGCCCATTGGAGGGGCCGCTACTCGCATGAGCGCGAGCCTCCTCCAACCGTCCTCGGAGACGCTCATTTTCCGCCATCTGCGAAAACAGCAGCATCTCCATTTCCGCTAGGTAGTCAACTACACTAACCAGCGCCTTGCCTTGCATTCCACAATCAGCAACAACGAGCGTGAGCACGTCCTTACTGATCGCCTTCATTTTCTCTACTGGGCTTCCCTTGCGCATCATTGGCCCTGGCTTGCTCAATGGAGCAACCAACGCCTCTGCTGCCTTTTCAGCCGCCCTAAACTCCTCTAGCATACTCCCCAATGAGCACATCGGGGTCGAATCTGCCGAAACCAGATTCTCCTCAGCCACGCTAAACACGCTAGTAGCAGCGCTGACACCACCACTAGCGGCTCCCATACACTCAGCACCTAATCCAGCATCAGCAAAAAGAAGCTAAAGAAGCTGCCTTCTTCAGCTTCCTTGCTGACGCCGAACCCGCCTTCCGCTTAACCTTCCCGTCAGCCACCGAAGGGAGGTCGTCCGTCGACGCACCACTCCCCCCAGCACCAACGGCCGGCTTGCACGCTGGCATCTAAAACTTTTTTGCAAGTCTTAAAAATACTCAACTGTACTCACCAGAAAGTAGGTCACTCGAAACTAAGCTACTTTAATAGCGCTTAAAATAAGCACACGCACGCACACACTCTCAACGACGCGCGACGATTTTCCCACGCTGCTCACACGCACACAGCGAATGAGGAGCACAAAGCGCACACGCGAAACTTTTACCGCTAACTAAGAGATAACAAATAACTGTTATCGCAAAAACACTACGAAATGCAGGCACCCGCTAACACGTCTGTTCAGCTCGACAGTTGAAACCAGACTGAGTAGATAGGGACATAAATTCCGGTGTTTTACGTGTGCACCTGTCACAAGTGACTTATCACACGGTGCCCGAGCACAGGGATCAATTTAAGCATGATCAGCGCCCCCCTTGGAATTCACCGCAGGTACACATTTGAAGAGCCAGTTGTTTGGACTGGACACTTCCTCCTGTGTGGGGAGCGAGGCCCACCTAAAACCTCTGCCGATCTGTGGTTCACGGCAACCGGTTGTATTACGCAACTCCACGTCGAGCACTCCGCTCTCTCCGCATTTGGATATAAACCACAGCCACCACGATGCTCCCGAAGGGCCACAACCCGTGCCAGGACGGACAAAAGTCCGCGGGCACCTGGCTCCCGTGGTACCAGAAGACCTCCGGTCAGGTTTCGTACCACAAGGGTACTACCAATTTAACTCCAAACAGTTAGCGTTGGTGACGCACCTCGAGAATCGCTTCGTACGATAAGTGGAGGTCCACTGTGGTGAAATTCTAAGACCCGTCATCCACACGGGTGAGGCCAGTTTTAGCTTTTCAGCTCGGGACTGACAGCCCAAAAAGAAATTATCCGTTTAGTCGCCTCATACGACAAGCAGGGATAAGCTGTGGAGGAATTCTAAGACCCGCCAACCACACGGGTGATGCAGTTTTAGCCATTCAGCTCGGGACTGCCGGCCCATTCGTCGCCTCCTGGTACAACAATTGCCGACGCCTTGTGAACACGGCATCGGCAAATGTTTGCAATAGCTGCATCCTCTCCTGTGTCGCCACCGCTCCAGAAACCCTCCAGACGCCATGCAGGTATTCGATCCCAAGTCCATCGAGGTGACGCAAATCTGCATATATGGGGCATACACACAGAACGTGCAGCGCATCTTCGCTATCCGCACCGCATAGACATGCAGGCGTTCCGCTTAGACGTCTCTCATGTAGAAATGCATTCAGCGATCCATGGCCTGTCAGCAGGAATCCAGCACGTAGGCTGAAACCGAAGTCTCGCCTGCTGAAGACGAACCCAGCATCCGGGATAAAAAGATGAGTCACCCGGCCGGGTTCATCACCATTATCCCATCTGCTTTGCCACTCCTGCAGCACACGGTCGTCCAGCATCGCCATCTTCTGCTTGTGATCAAGACCCGACAGATCTTGACCAAACAGCCAGTCGCTCTCCTCCAGCGGGTGATCGCGCTTGAGTTTGAAACTGATTGCCAATTTCTTGGCAGCCAGATCAAACGGGGGAACACCAGCAAGAACTTGCAGCGCCACAGTGGACACTGTACGGCACACCGGTAGGAATCCAAGAAGGATGCGCCTTTGGCAGGACAGTAGGTGCATCCTGGCCCTTACTCGTCTCATCGCCGTGGCATACCATACTGAGGCACCAAATAGCGCACAAGGCACCATGAGTCCAGTGTAAATGGTCCGCTTGGCACGGGGACTGATCCCCCAGTCGACCCGTAGTACGCGTGCCAAAACACCAACGACTCCGCTAAGCCGATCACGTAAAGACGCGATATGCGGGTTGAAATTCAACCGCTCGCCGACCGTGATGCCCAGATACCGGTATTTGTCAACGTAGGGCAGGCTTGCTCCAGCAAACCGTACCCCCGGATGCCTATTAGCCGATAATTGGCCTTTCAGCAACATGACAGCCGTCTTACTGGTGGAGACGGACACGCCTACCTCTGTTCCCCAAGCTCCTACGATGGACATGTACTCCGCTCCTTTCGACTCCAGATCGTTTCGGGAGTTTCCCTCAACGAGAAGTAGCAAGTCGTCTGCATACGCGCTCAGTTTGCACAAAGGCTCCAAGCGCCGAAGAAGCACATCCATCATGAGGTTCCAAATGAATGGACCACTGATGGAGCCCTGTGGGCAACCTCTGGTCACCAGCACAGATGCTTCCTCGTATCTGCTGACGATGCACGCACTCCTGCCAGAGAAGAAGCTTCGCCACAAGCTGGCTTCTCGGCAGCCTGAGTCGATCAGCCGGCGTAGCACAGCATCCCACTCCACGTGGTCAAATGCTCCTTTGAAATCCACGAAGATTCCGAGTACATATCTTGCCGGGCTGGCGTCGACAGTACTCTTCACGTGTCTCCAGGCATCCTCCACACAGCGTCCAGGTTGAAATCAAATTGCCATCTGCAGCCCTCTGGGAGCATGTCCTTCATTCGGCTGACCATGATACCCTCGAGCACCTTACCAAAGACTGGTAGCAGACATATACCACGATAAGAGCCAGGATCGCTCCTGTCCTTATCGGGCCCCTTGAGAAGTGGCACAACGCGCGGGCGTTTCCACTCAGAAGGGAAATGTCCTTCGGCTAAACAGCGGGAATACAACGCTGTAAGATGCTGCGGAATAGCACGCCAAACCTCTTTACAGATCACTCCAGTGATGCCGTCCATGCCAGGCGAGCGTCTGCTCCGTAGCCTGGCGACACAAGCACTCACTTCGTACTCGTCGAGTGTGGGCGGAAGCACATCTGGGATGGCAATCGGTGCATTCGACTCCGCAACGGGGAAAAAGTTACGGAGGAGCACTTTCGCACAGTCGTGCCATGTTACGACTGGCTCGCCATTTACCCGTAGGCAGCCCAGCTCGGAATTCCGTTTGTGACGTCGGCAAATCCTGTAGACATGCCCCAGGGTCATCCCGATTATCTCCAACGAAGCGACGCCAGTTGTCCTCCTTTGCCGACAGAATAAGCTTCTTGTACTGACCCACGGAGATCCGCAGGTCGGTAGCAAGTCGCCCTGCTTCATCGCTGCCACGACGACGAGCATTCTGTAGCCGCCGCCTCAGTCTCCTGACCTCTCGGCGCTTCGTACTGAGGTTGGCATTCCACCAGACCACTTTCCGAACGGCTCTCGGCTGCCTGCGTCCAAATACATGGTCGCATACACTGTGCACCAGTGCACGCGTTGCAGACACCTGGTCATCAATGGACATCTCCGTGTAGTCCTGCGGGAATTCCTCAAGCTTGCATACAAGCTCACCACGGAACGACTGCCAACGTGCATTGAGAAGTTCCAGGACGGAACAGGAGCATCGCTCTCAACTGTGTCTCTGGGGTCTCGCGTCACCTCAACACAAATCGTGTTGTGGTCACTGAGGTCCCACTCGTCCACTCTCCAGTCATATGCGGCCCACATAAGCGCTGCTTCGTTGGCAATCGTGACGTCGATATCACTCTGTCCGCGGTGATTATCGAACGTATACAAACTACTGACCTCATTTAGCACGCCGGCTCGGGATTCTAGAATCCATTCGGTCAGCAGCTCACCCCTTCGGCGGTTCAAGTCGCCACGAGCACGCTCGAGCGATTTGCTGAACCACAAGGGGGACACTGCATTCGCATCCAAGCCACAGATAACCGGATTGCTACCAGCCAGTAGTAGCACGGCATCTAGATACGCAAGGTACGGTTCCAAATCAGTGTTGTATTGGCAGTACACGGAGCTCAGGAAGATTGAGCCAAATCTTCCAGTGACACTCACGCATACGCCAAAGTCCGTGATGAGCGACTCAATAGGCATACAGATGGCATCCGGGTCGTCCAAAAAGATGGCAGCCTTCAAACGCCGATCAGCAAACACACGCATCCCGGCTGGAATGCCCGTAATGCCGTGTCTTTTGTCGACGTATGGTTCCTGCACCAAAGCGAACATGTGGCGGGAGTCTCGCACCCGAGTTGCAAACTCAACGGTAGCGGCTCGACCTCGACCACAATTAGCTTGGATGAAGCTAAACATTTTAATGTCTAGCTTGCACCCTTGCTAAGATCGCACCATATATTGGGCACGTCTCCGACAGCATGTAATGCCCGGAGGGAAGCCCCTTGAAACGGCAGTTTCGGCAGTCCACCGGGCTAGCACATTTCAACGCTACATGGCCGGTCTGCCCGCATTGGCGGCATACTTCGTTTTTCAATCGGCATTGTGAAACCTTGTGGTCGAATCCCACACAGCGATGACACGCGTATGTTCGGACGAGCGACCTACAGCGGAAGGAAAACCACTTGATGTAGACCCGTCCGGTCTTATCAAGCACCGCTTGCGCCTTTTCGTCACATTCTAGTGTCAGATTGATTCTGACACCGTCAGTGACCGACCACGGCTTCGACGCCATATGCACCATCTTCTTGAAGGCCGACGGCGAGAACTCCTCCTTGAAGTGGTTCTCATAGAGCTCGTCCATGAAGACTTCCGGTAGAATCGCTGTGTCCACGTCGAACACGGTGACTTTCGACCTCACTCCACGGTTGCGCTCAACCTCCAGACCGACCTCGTTGAACTTCGCGTTGGCCACCACTTTTTTGATTTCACTTCTTGACGGCGTACGAATGACGGCGCCACCGCGCTTCAATTCACGGATTTCGTGAACCCTAACGCCCAGAGCTGGAGCAACTTGGCTCATTACCTTATCGGCAATCTCCTTGCCCGACACTGTCGGGTCCTTGCTCGTCACCACAGCCGACCACGTTTCCACGGGCTTCTTGGCTGCAGGAGCATTTCGAGGTGCGGCAATCGGGGCAACGCCGGAGACAGCTCTGGTGCCAGCACCACTCGTACTTGGGGCCGTAAAGGGCGCAGCAGCTGGTTGGCACAACGCAATCTTCGTCTCCAAAACGGCGTTTCGCACAACTAGCGCGGTCACCAGCTCGCCAAGCCGGGCAGTTGCCTCCAAAACGGCGATGGCCGCTTCCGGCGCCATTCCAGCGCGCAGCACAGCGGACCTCACCGTCTGGTCTACACCCGCCAGCTGAGCCAATACGGCATCAGACCCTTCCTTCACCACACTGGCAGCAACAAAATTACCAGCAGGAGCTGGACAGGCAGGCCCGCTCATTCGGGCGATAGCCTCCACCGTAGCGGGTGCAGGGGCGGCAGTAGCAGCAGCAACTCCATCGGCGACTCCAGCGGCGGTTCCAGCAGCGGTTCCAGCGGCGGCTCCAGCGGCGGATCCAGTGGCGACATCGTTGACGGCTGCTCCATCGGCGTTGGCTCCAATGAAGGAGACAGCCAGCCGCTTGGCAGAGGAGGCATCGTCGCTCGCAACCAAGATGGGCGACGATACAGCCCTATTCCGCGCCCGTCTGCTCCTTTTCTCTTTCACTTTTGGGCGATCCTCTGAAATGGACATTTCAGACTCGCTACACACACTCGACATTCCGCGCATTTTATTGTTCATCACAACAACCGCAGAAGAAATACTGCAAGCAGTAAAACCCAAGCAGTGCAACCAGTACACTTGTGGCAAGCAGTGTACTCAGTGTAAGGTCCAAATTAACAAGCTTTTGTCCGTGACAAAACTGTGAGCTTTTCTCAACTTTCTTATTTTCTTCTTCTTCTTTTTATTGCTATTCACTGAAAGAACTAGGACTAGAACTAGAACTAGAACTAGAACTAGAACTTTTCACGCACGTGGTATTAATTTTCCACAAAAGAAATTAAATTTCTCGGAAAATCTAAGTGTCACTGTCACTATTTTCTATCCAAATTATTGCGTTTAGGTTCCCGCACGGGACACACTAAATTCCGTCTTTGTCGGCACTGTTTTTATCGTGTTACGCGATTTTCGTACGGAGCGCACGGGACGCACGTCTGCTCACTTCGGAAGTTCGTTCGCAACTGAGTAGATAGGGACAGTAGGAATCTCGTTAATCCATTCATGCGCGTCACTAATTAGATGACGAGGCATTTGGCTATTTTTTTTGTAGGAAATGAATTTGCCCACACAACAATGCCATATATGGATGGCACGTCATATGACTATTTTCCCTTTACTTTGTACACAATAGATGTTGGCCAGTGTAGTTGACTTTCAATGAGGAAAGTAAACCTCGGTGCTAACCCACTCCTTGGCGATATCCAGTATGGAACATGAACGTCTTAAAGCCGCAGACTCCGCCATCTACCACCCTGGTACTGATAATATTGCTATCACCAGCGTTAAGGACTCCCAGGGCTATCAGTCGTTTTACCGACCGATAGCTCCAGATGCCCCTCCAGTTTAGCGTAGCAGAAACGATTTTAATGTCCTCATGTGCCCGATAATCCCGAACCAGAGCCGTTCGTACGTCCTGTCTGTCGTAGATCTCAACCTTACTCTGATGAGCTTGGTCAAGATCAAGTCCGTCAGTCACAACCTGAGCGTCGATCACTATAGTGTGATCTGGTCGGAAACCCACCAGGTCCGGCTTATATATCCTGTTCTCTCCCTGCAGACTTGGTTCAGCAATGACAGAGTAGCCTCTCGTCTCAAGTCCCCGCTTGAGATAATTAGCTACACTGTTGTGTCTAGCCACCCGCCTCCCATGCGTACGATGACACTTCTGCAGAATGTGGTTTAGTGATTCGGGAGCATCACATCCTGCACGACACTGCCTCTCCAATTCGTGCCTTCCCCCTCGTGGTACGAGACCGCGTGGGTAGGGCATTTATCCGCAGTTTGATCCCATTCAAATAAGCTTTTCCAGTTAACAAACGCGTGGGTGCGACAACCCACCCGTGTTGCGGAGCATAACGCCCTGCTTCACGGAGACCGCTACCATCAACAGAGGAGTGCAACCTATCCGCCCAGTACGAATCGATCAAAAGGCGTGTATCCAGAGCCGCGTCTCCCGATGCCTTGCACCTATCTCGGGCCCTCCGAATTTCCGCACTAAGGAACGAACTGGCCGTCTCGGATTGCTCGAGGTGGGGCCATTTTATGTTCGTTAGCCTCTGTATGCGCAGCATTGGAGCTGTCCTTCGAACTGAGGGAACACCGAGACCCCCACTTGTGTGGGGGGCATGGAAGAATGCTACTGACACATCCATAGGAAGATCTAACCATTTCCTTACGACCGACCGTACCAGTCTGTCACACTTTCTCAAAACGCCTATTGCCACACTACCAAGGGTTAGCTTGTGATATAGCTGTGGAATGAGGACAGTTCTGAGGGCGAATAACTTCTGCTGTGGCTTCAGGGGGGACCGCGATATGATATCCAATCTGGGACCAATGTCCTCAGTCGGATTGTAGCGGGCCCTCCCGTCCGCAGTGAACTGAATGCCGAGATACCTCCACTCCTCCGAACGCTTCAAGCTTGGACACGTGCGCGAACCTACACAGAAGCTCCGTGATTCGATCACAGTACACTTCTGCTTCGGTTGCCCCTTGACACTAACAGTAAAACACTTATTAGCGTTTAGGGTCAGCCCAACGGACGCCAAAAGGAGACCGTGGTATCCAATAATGCCTGAAGGCCCTTCGGTGTAGAAGCAAACAACACCAGATCGTCTGCGAACGCTGCAGCGTTTGTTTTGGCATTTCCGACACTGACACCAATCTCGTCCGGTAGAGACCTGAGCAACCGGTCGATGACCAAATTGAACATATGTGGAGACAAAGGGTCACCCTGCTTCACACCTCTAGCAGGGACGAATTCCTCTGATCTCCAGCCTTTACCATTGAGACTAGTGCCACCTCCCAAGTACAAGCTACGTACGTAGTCAACAAAACCCGTTGGTGCACCATACGCGGATAGGGTGTCAATTACCGCTGCGTGAGACACAGAGTCAAACGCTTTGCTGACATCAAGTGTCGCGATATAACACGACGCATGACGTCTATGGTGGTCCCTCAGGATTAAGTCAACTATTGTCGCGTTATCGGCGCAACCGTCAGTAGGAAGAAACCCCCGCTGACGCGGATCCCAATCGACTGATGAGGCCAATCGAGATGCCAAGATGGCATTGAGTTGTCTAACTATGACAGAAGGCACCGATATCGGACGGAAGTCTTCTGGTCGGGATGCTCTTACCGTCTTCGGGATGAAAACGGTTCGAGCCATTCGGAAGAGTGTGGGTAGTTTGCCGCACCAGAGAATAAGGTTCATTATGCGAAGCATAACACCACTGGGAATACTCCTGGCAGTTCTTGGAGATATTCCGTCCGGTCCGGGAGAAGAAGTCAATGGCACTTGATGCAATTGCAGGTCCCTAGACGTAATAGGTGACCATACCCCTCAAGCAAGTGTCCCATATGGGGCACGGTGCTATTACAAGAGGAAAGGCTCTGCTGTGTCATGACTTCTCTCCAGTATGGTTCCATAATCTCTTGGTTTGGCATTACCGACTCGTCGGGTCCTGCTAGCAGGGATCCGATGCATCGACCTTTATGTTTGTCCCAGTTGCGCTGAACCCTAGCGAACTGCTGCCTTCTATTTTGTCTCCTATTGCGAGGCTCAGGAAAGACTCTCGCCGAAACCGGACCTTCGTTTCGATTCGGAAAAATTTCCAGGAGATAGTTAGACAAAC
>NW_026869535.1:0-10853 GCF_023558535.2 Drosophila nasuta
CCCCCCCCATACGGACAGACGGACAGACGGACAGACGGACGACGGACGGACGGACGACGGACATGGCTAGATCGTCTCGGCTTTGACGCTGATCAAGAATATATATACTTTATAGGGTCGGAGATGCCTCCTTCTACCTTACATACATTTCCTGCCGGCAAAAGTTATAATACCCTTCTACCCTATGGGTAGCGGGTATAAAATCGGAAAAATTTTAGAAAATGAAAAAAGTAAAAATAGAAAAAATTTTGGAAAATGAAAAAAAAAAAACGGAAAAGTTTTAAAATGAAAAATGTAAAATCGAGAAAATTTTCGACAGTGAAAAATGTAAAATCAGGAAAATTTTGAAATTAAAAAAATGTAAAAATCGGAAAAATTTTGGAAAATTAAAAAATGTAAAAATCGGGAAAATTTTCGACAATAAAAAAAATTTAAAAATCGGAAAAATTATAGAAAATGAAAAAATGAAAAATCAGAAAAATTTTGGAAAATGAAAAAAGAAAATTAAAAAATTTTAAATATTGAAAATGTAAAAATCAAAAATTTTTGGAAAATGAAAAAATCGGAAAAATTTTGGAAAATGAAAAATTGTAAAAATCGGAAAAATTTTAGAAAATGAAAAAAATGTAAAAAAGGGAAAATTTTGGAAAATGAAAAAATGTAAAAATCGGGAAAATTTTGAAATTTAAAAAGTAAAAATCGGAAAAATTTTAGAAAATGAAAAAATTGTAAAATCGGAAAAATTTTGGAAAATAAAAAAATGTAAAAATCGGAAAAGTTTTGGAAAATGAAAAAATTTAAAAATCGAAAAAATTTTCGACGGTAAAAATGTAAAATCAGGAAAATTTTGGAAATTAAAAAATTGTAAATTCGGAAAAATTTTTGGAAAATAAAAAATGTAAAATCGGAAAATTTTCGACAGTAAAAATTTAAAATCGGAAAAATTATAGAAAATGAAAAAAATGTAAAATCAGAAAAATTTTGGAAAATGAAAAAGTAAAAATTAAAAAAATTTTAAATATTGAAAAAATGTAAAATCAAAATTTTGGAAAATGAAAAAATCGGAAAAATTTTGGAAAATGAAAAATTGTAAAAATCGGAAAATTTTAGAAAATGAAAAAATGTAAAAAGGGAAAAATTTTGGAAAATGAAAAAATGTAAAAATCGGGAAAATTTTGAAATTTAAAAATGTAAAAATCGGAAAAATTTTGGAAAATGAAAAAAAAATCGCAAAAATTTTGGAAAATAAAAAAATGTAAAATCGGAAAAGTTTTCGACAGTGAAAAATGTAAAAATCGAAAAATTTTGGAAAATTAAAAATGTAAAATCGGTGAAATTTTAGAAATTGTAAAATCAAAAAATTTGGAAATTGAAAAAATGTTAAAATCGGGAAAATTTTGAAAAATGAAAAAATGTAAAATCGGGAAAATTTTGAAAATAAAAAATGTAAAAATCGGAAAATTTTTGAAAAATAAAAAATGTAAAAATCGGGAAAATTTTGGAAAATGAAAAAATGTAAAAATCGCAAAAAATTTGGAAAATGAAAAACTGTATAAATCGAAAAAATTTTTGGAAAATAAATAAATGTAAAATCGGACGAATTTTAGAAAATGCAAAATGTAAAAAATCGGAAAAGTTTTTAAAAAAGAAAAAATGTAAAATCAGAAAAATTTTGAAAATGAAAAAATTTAAAAATCGGGAAAATTTTTAGAAAATGTAAAACTCGGAAAAATTTTGGAAAATAAAAAATGTAAAAATCAGGAAAATTTTTAGAAAATGAAAAAATGTAAAATCGGAAAAATTTTGGGAAAATATTTAAAATCGGAAAAATTTTGAAAATGAAAATTGTAAAAATCGGAAAACTTTTTGGAAAATAAAAAATTTAAAATCGGAAAAATTTTGGACAGTAAAAAATGTAAAATCGAAAAAAATTAGAAAATGAAAAAATGTAAAAATCGGGAAAATTTTTAGAAAACGAAAAAATGTAGAATCGGAAAATTTTCGGCAGTGAAAAAATGTAAAAATCGGAAAATTTTTTAAAAATGTAAAAATCGGAAATAATTTAGAAAAAAAAAATGTAAAATCGGAAAAATTTTGGAGAGTAAAAATGTAAAATCGGAAAAATTTTAGGAATTGAAAAAAGGAAAAAATCGGAAAAGTTTTAAAAAATGAAAAAATGTAAAAATCGGAAAAATTTTGGAAAATGAAAAAATTTAAAAATCGAAAAAATTTTGAAAAATGAAAAAATGTAAAAATCGGAAAAATTTTAGGAATTGAAAAATGTACAAATCGGGAAAAGTTTTAGAAAATGAAAAAATGTAAAAATCGAAAAAATTTTCCACAGTGAAAGAATGTAAAACCGGGAAATTTTTGAAAATGAAAAATGTAAAAATCGGAAAAATTTTAGAAAATGAAAAAATGTAAAAATCGGGAAAATTTTCGACAGTAAAAATGTAACAAGTAAGAAAGCTACAGTCGAGTGTGCTCGACTGTGAAATACCCGCTACCCATTTTGAATAAAAGCAAAATATTGCGGTAATAATCTCAAAATATTAAAAATAAATATGCATGTATTTTCGTTTGGGATTTGAACTCAAGCACCACCGACCGGGTGGTTAAAAAAAGTTTGTACTTCAAGCGGGTTCGAACCCGGGCACCACAACATGCGCGGCTTGCACTCTACCACCTGAGCTATCGCATTGCTTAGAACCCCTATGCATACAGATGCTAATATAGATGAGCATGTATATACGTATACGCATACATACAATACATACATATAAGGCGTTTTGCCCATACAATAGTATTTCTTTATTGTTTATAATTATTTATTTATAATTATTATTTATAATTATTTATTTATAATTATTATTTATAATTATTTATTTATAATTATTATTTATAATTGTTGAAAATACGATAAAAAATTTGTACCCCGAGCGGGCTCGAACCGAGTTCCCGAGTACCTCGAGTACCACATCATATTGGGCTTGCACTCTACCAACAGAGCTATCGCATTGCCCTATGCATACAGATACAAATATAGAGGCGAACATGTATATACGTATACGCATACATACAACACACACATAGAAGGCGTTTTTGCCCATACAAAACTATTTCTTTAATAACTTAAACAATTTTATCTGATCGCACCAAATTTTCAGGAATCATAACTACTATAATAATTATTGTATATACCAAAATTCGCAACTCTAGCTTTAAAATTAATCGATTTTTTGATTTGCGGGGCGGAAATGGGCGTGGCAAAAATTTGAAACAAACTTGATCTGCGTGCAAACATAACAAATGCTGTCGAAAAAATTATAGCTCTATCTCTTATAGTCTCTGAGATCTAGGTGTTCATACGGACAGACGGACAGACGGACAGACGGACAGACGGACGGACGGACAGACGGACATGGCTAGATCGTCTCGGCTGTTGACGCTGATCAAGAATATATATACTTTATAGGGTCGGAGATGCCTCCTTCTACCTGTTACATACATTTCCTGCCGGCACAAAGTTATAATACCCTTCTACCCTATGGGTAGCGGGTATAAACACTCGCGGTTTTTCTTATAATAAACATGTATTTATTGCAAACTTTTCGGGTTGTTGATAACGCACAATTGGGGTAATTATACCGAGCGAAAGAAGCGAAAAATCAGAACTAACAATAGAGAAAATGCCGACGGCATTTCGTCGATCTATTGTGCTGAGCGCGGCTCAGCGGTGGTGAGTTGTGGGAGAGAGAAGCTGAGAGCACTGGAGCTTGAGTGCATTCTTACGCACTGAGCGCATTGCTAGTGAGCGAAAAAGCTTTTGAGTGCTTTTCGGTCGGCGGAGCGGAGGTGTGCCTCTCACTTAGCAATGCGCTCGCATCAACATTCTCCCCTTGCAATATTGGGATTGCAAAAATAACAAATTTGGGAGGATACCCGGCAGGACAATATCAGGATAGATAGAGTGGGTGTGTCTTGGAGCGCAACGACGCCGTGCAGACTCCTTCAGCGCCCATGCGTGAGTGATGGAGAGGCCCAAGGCCCCTGGCAAGCGACTTTCGCTGATGCGGCTTACTGGACAACACGGATCCAACTCGCCGCGGTGGGGAGTATGCTCACTCCCTTTGCACTGTAAAGTGCCGTCTGCGGGAGCTAGGCACGGGCCGGAGTGCGTGGGTGCGAGTGCCCGTGGATGCCGGCCTGGGAAACGTGGACACGGGACGTCCTTGGTGATTCTTCTCTGGAGGGGTGCCGGGTGAGTCGCGTCGGCTCTCCTGGGCTGGCGCGAAGTTGTGTGACGGAGAGGCACGGAGACCCCACGCGGAGTGACCGGTGCCATCGGTGCAGAGGAAGACTGCGTCTCCGTCCGGGATCGTTCGACGGACAGTCGAGCTGAAAGAGGTTCTAAGAGGTCCTGTCACAGGATCAAGCGTATAGGTTCGGTCGACGGACAGTCGAGCCGTAGGTGTTGGAACCGATTTTTGAATGGGGGCCTAACAAAAGGTTTGCGTTTTAGAGGATCGTTCGACAGACAGTCGAACCGAGAGAAGGATCAGAGTGGGGTCCCGTCACAGGACCAATCTTAGGGTTCGTTCGACGGACAGTCGAGCCGAAAAAACTGAAATAGATTTGAGGGGGTCCTGTCACAGGACCGATCGTAGGAGTTCGATCGACGGACAGTCGAGTCGAAAAGACGACGAGATGGTTAGAAGTGGATCCCGACACTGGGCCGGTCAGGATCCAACCGAAAATGGTCTCTTGACCAATGAGGGTCCCACAAACGTTCTGGACGAGAACCGCCGAGAAGAACGGATGGGGAGGATATCCGCGCCCAAAAGCACGATATGCGAATCATAGAACTTGGGGTCGGCCAGCGGAATGCTTGGCAGATTGTCGAGGATGGTTTGTGGGACAGCGCATGAGGGCAGTTTTCCTGCTAATTGCGGAAGGACGAAAGCCGATGCCTCAATCTGCAGATCTGGTCGCAACGCGGAGAGCCAATTGGGAATTGGCAATGCTTTCGGGGCTGGGCTGCTACAACTTGAGTCAGCCCAGAGACGTGGGCTTGAACGGATGTGTATGGCATCCTCAAGCGCTTGAACAATCGTTCAGAAATGAAGGTAGCCTCTGATCCGGAATCGATCAGAGCCCGTGCTGTGTGCCGAACGCCGTGATGGCAAATATGTACAACAGCTGTACTCAGCAGAACACCTTGTGTGTTAACTGCCAGGAATGATTGCACATTAGCTGACTGGGAAGGAGTGGACTGTATATTTGGAGTGGGATTAGTGACGCTGTCGGCGTCGGGTTGACTCGATGCAAGAGTGTATGATGGCGACCCTTGCATGTAAAACAGTTGTGCGCACTTGTGCACTTGGCCTGGACATGGCCTCGTGCGAAACAGTTTAAGCACAGCTTCTGTTGCTTGATATGGTTGACCCTTTCATTGACACCCATCTGGAGAAAGCGAGGGCACAATCGAATCGGATGGTTCTCCCGGGAACAGAAATGGCAGGTCTGGGTCTTAATGGTCACAAAAGAGTTGACCTGCCTGGAGACGGGGGCCTTCTTGGGTGAGGAGCTCTTGGAACCGTCGGAGCAGTTCGTGCTGGATGACACCTCCGCTATCGCTTCACAGGGTGCGATGCCGCTCTAGAAGAAAAGCGTTCATAATCAACCCACGTTGGAATATCGCTCTTGTTTTTGGATTGACTGTTCCCAAAGAGAAAGGGTCAACTTGGGAGCCTCGAAGAACACAAGAGAAACCAGGATGCAATCCCAATTCTCTGTGTCGATTTTCGAGTGCTCTAAGGCTGTCAGACACCCTTGAATGGTGCTCTGCAACTCCTGAATAGAGGAACCCGACTCTTGCCCAATGGCGAGGCAAATTGAACAAAATTCTCAGCTGACTGTTTACGAGCAACCGTTTGTTCTCAGAAACGCTCAGTCAAGCTGGACCACGCCGACTGGAACCCTTCATTTGTCAAAGGAGATTTTGACACAATGGCATATGGGCTTCACCGCTGGTCTTGGAGTTGAGATAGAAAAGTTTCTCAACTTCCGACAGTCTCGGGTTCTGTATATAGAGGGGCTGTGAATAAATCCCGGAAGGTGGGCCAGCGAGGTGTAATCGCCTCTCCGAAGACTTCGGTGTCGCACGAGGTAATCGACACCCTGTGGGCATGGATTGCACAGCTTGTGGTTGTACGGGTGTACGGGGGTGAAGCGCCTGGGATGCGTTGGCTATTTGCTCACCTAACAGAGCTGCACACTGCTCGTAGGCAGCATAGCAGTACTCGTACTTGGCCTGAACAGTAGGGAGCTCTTCTACTGGTCATCTCCTCAGACAGCGGTGACGCAAGAGCAAGCCTCATACTCATTCTCGACCTTTTCCCATAAGGAACGCATCTGGTCCCTTCGGACTTGGCACGTATAAAGGGATGGGCTATCAACCGAAAGATTGTTGACTCTCGCGGCAAAGTGAGCTGATACGATCAGTCGCGGCGATGAATTTCGTCAACGCTGTGTCTACTTTGTTTTGTGCCATCTTGTGGATCGGGACGGAAGGAATGGATGTAACTAGTAGAAAATATACCAAAAATACTAGAAAAATACCACAGGTAGTGTTGTGGTATTTTGTACCCAAATGGGTACGGACTGCGGACACAGGCAACGAACGAAAAGGGGCGGGGAAAGTACCCCGCGACAATCAAGCAAATGATTGTCGAAAACAAGAACAAAAAAGAACGAAAAAATACCACGAAAATACAATACGCTGGAAAAAACACAAATGCGGTTAAAAAGCGCTGGACGGACAAAATAATAAATAAATTGTCACGAAAAAAAAAACAAAAAGATTATTTATATATTTGTATATGGATATGTGTTGGAAGGAGAAGTAATATTTATACGTAGGTAATAATATGTGTGTGGGTGTATGTCTATGTATTAATGGGACACTGGCTGGAGGTAGCCTATACACCGACACTTGAGCTGGGAGTTGCTCTCAAATACACACACACTAAATATATCACTTGGCAAAAAAAGGAAAGGGTAGGGTATGTCGAGTGCGACTACCGCTGCCCTGCCAATCTATTACTTCACTCGCAGAAGTACTTATGCACGCGGTTAAGCATACACAACAGTACGTATGTATGTATGTAAAACTCGAGAGAGCGAGACCAGCGCGGCTGCAAGCCGACAAGAGCGCAGTGTGCAAGAGAACGATTATTAATGTGCGGTGAGAGCGCGAGAGCAAGCGGCGGCTGCAAGCCGGTGCGCTTGTGGACAAAAGAGAGAGCACAAATATGAATGTATGAATGTATGTCGGCGATTATCGCGACATACAAACGTACAACGGACAAGAAATAAAGAAAAAACGAAATGCTGGTACGCACAGCTGGAATTTAAGTTATTTAATTTAAATGTTTATATATGTATGGAGTATACAATATATAACATTCGCACTTTAGTATATTTCTCTTTGAATACTTTCCACTTATCACCGTTTGCACTTGCACTTGCACTCAGAAAAAAAGAAAAACACAGCATGCATACATACGTACGCGATTGGCGGAAAAAATAGATATAATAATTTGTTATAAATTAATGTATATAGGATAAAAAACGCAGAAAAGGTCGTCCGAAGCAAAATGGAAAGCAAACTTGGCAAAAGATGCTGGAATTTTTGCACAATATCTCGGAAATTGAGGGGCGGACGACCGTGGGAGAAGGATAGGACAAATAGAAAAACTTGTGATACTTATCAGCGTAGTATGCTGGAATGCCGATGATAATGAGATCCGGCCTCGAAGGACCAATTGTTTACGTGGGGCGCTGAAAATATCCAAGTTCTTCCTTTTCCGGAAATAAAAAACACTCGCGGTTTTTCTTATAATAAACATGTATTTATTGCAAACTTTTCGGGCTGTTGATAACGCACAATTGGGGGTAATTATACCGGAGCGAAAGAAGCGAAAATCAGAACTAACAATAGAGAAAATGCCGACGGCATTTCGTCGATCTATTGTGCTGAGCGCGCGGCTCAGCGGTGGTGAGTTGTGGGAGAGAGAAGCTGAGAGCACTGGAGCTTGAGTGCATTCTATAAGCACTGAGCGCATTGTAGTGAGCGAAAAGCTTTGAGTGCTTCGGATGGCGCTCCCTCACTTAGCAAATGCGCTCGCATCAACACTGGTAATAACTCCATTGTTCTACCAGCAAGATCCCAAGTTGTCTGCAAGATTCATCTGTCATCAGATGAAGAAACTATATTAATACCTAATCAGGAAATTCAACATGGCATTTGTTGATGCGAGCGCATTGCTAGGTGAGAGGCACACCTCCGCTCCGCCGACCGAAAAGCACTCAAAAGCTTTTTCGCTCACTAGCAATGCGCTCAGTGCGTAAGAATGCACTCAAGCTCCAGTGCTCTCAGCTTCTCCCACAACTCACCACCGCTGAGCCGCGCTCAGCGCAATAGATCGACGAAATGCCGTCGGCATTTTCTCTATTGTAAACCACGAATCTATCTCTACGGTTATAAAACACCCCCACCTTATGCGTTCAATAAACCGAAAGTACAAATATATTATTAGAAAGAAAACCGCGAGTGTTTTATTTCGGGAAGGTCCTTTGGTCCTTCGAGCCGGATCTCATTATCATCGGCATTCCAGCATACTACGCTGATAAGTATCACAAGTTTTTTCCATTTGTCCTATCACTTCTCCCACGGTCGTCCGCCCCTCAATTTCCTCCATATTGTGCAAAAGATTCCAATATCTTCTGCCAAGTTGCTTTCCTTTTGCTTCGGACGACCTTTTCTGCGTTTTATCCTATATATGTACATACATTTATAACAAATTATTATATCTATTTTTTTCCGCCAATCGCGTACGTATGTATGCATGTGTGTTTTCTTTCTTTTCTGAGTGCAAGTGCAAGTGCAAACTATATAAAATTATTGAAAAACAAAAAATGCCAAAAAAGTACCACAGCTTATTTCAACCAGCAACTTTGCTGCTGTGCAAAAGATCAGTTTCCTAGGAAAATAACGGTTCTTTATTGATCTATTGCATTGTGTATAGTATTTTTAATGCTTAGATGTTAGATTTTCGACATTTTAAGCTTTAGATCTCAAAGACACTCGTATTTTACAAAATGGGTCCATGAACCACAATTGAGAAGGAAAATGACGTCATAACTCCTTTAAAGAATGGATTATCCCGTCCAAAAAATTTATGAAATAATGCATCTGAGTGTTTAGACGGTGCAGAGTATCATTCACGGTATTTTTCGCGAAAATATAGTGCATTAGAAGAGCAAAAATGTACCCAATGAAATTTTTAATGAGACCGACGCGCGTTATATTGTCCGGAAAATCGGAAAAATCAAAATTTTCGCCACCAAAATTGGCCAGTGTTATAGAGGAGGAATTGAGTAAGGCGTGCCACCCAGAATCAATTCGAGAGTACGGCGGGAAAGTAACTTTAATGACAGTATAAGGCGCAAAAACCGTTTATAAGGCGCGCGAATCAAAAGGCTCCTTTGAAATTTGTCAAGGAGCATGTGGGAAAAGGATAAAAACTTTTGGAACTTAATCATATTTGTGGACGAGTCCAAAATCAACATTTTTGGCTTGGTTGGAGCTCCATATGTCGGTCAGAATCCAAATTCCGGGCTTCAAAACATAAATTTAAAGCCTACAGTCACGCATTACGGTGGTAGCGTCGTGGTTTGGGCCTGTAAGTCCACAGCCGTAGTCGGAAAACTCAATTTTATTGACGCGACCATTGACTAGACTCAATACCTAGAGGTACTGAATGTCAATTTGATCCAAAGTGCAGATAAACTGGGCATTAAGGATGATTTCCGCTTCTACCAAGACAAAGACCCTAGGCTTAAGGCAGGAATTGGGCAAGATTGGCTAATGTGCAACTGTCGTCATGTCATGAAACCATCAGCTCAGTAACCTGACATAAATGTTGTAAAAATTTTTGGGCCATTTTGGACCAGAACATCGGAAAAAGACCAATTTCCAACAAATCTATCCTTAAAACGGCTTTAGTGGAAGAATGGGACAAAATTAGGCCCTATATCACAAAAATTGGTGGAATCTATTCCAAACTGTTTGGAAGGAGCTAATAACCAAGACGGAGGTCATACGAAATTCTAAATACACAGTTTAACATATTTATATTTAGTAAACAAAAATTAGAGGATAAATGAAAAAGTATCTTGTATATTAAAACATTAAACTAAAATCCTGCGTTTAAATAAAGTTAATACCTCTTTTAGTTTGGCCAGTACACTAACTCAAAGTTGTCGGTTGGTGGTGGTTGAAATAAGCTGTGACCTACTGTATATTGTATACTCCATACATATATAAACATTTAAATTAAAAAATTAAATTCCAGCTGTGCGTACCAGGATTTCGTTTTTCTGTATTTCTTGTCCGTTGTACGTTTGTATGTCGCCGACATACATTCATACACTCATATTTGTGCTCTCTCTTTTGTCCGCAAGCACCGGCTTGCAGCCCGCTAACTCTCGCGCTCTCACCGCACACACACGTTCTCTTGTACACTGCGCTCTTGTCGGCTTGCAGCCGCCGCTCTCGCTCTCTCCAGTTTTACATACAAACATACGTGCACTTCGCTTGCTTAGACGTTGGCAGCGCAGTGCAAGCATACATACATACATACACACTGTTGTGCATGCTTAACCGCGTGCATAAGTACTTCTGCGAGTGAAGTAATAGATTGGCAGGGCAGCGGTAGTCGCACTCGACATACCCTACCCTTTCCTTTTTTGCAAAGTGATATATTTGTGTGTGTATTTGAGAAAGCCAA
>NW_026869536.1:0-12934 GCF_023558535.2 Drosophila nasuta
TGAGTTTAGCTTAAAAAAAAATTTTTTTGTACTTGGTGAATTTTCTATAGTTTACTAGTATAATGAGATAATTTTTGAGTTTAGCTTGAAAAAAAATTTTTTTGTACTTGGTGAATTTTCTATAGTTTACTATTATAATGAGATCATTTTGAGTTAAGCTTGAAAAAAATTTTTTTTTTGTACTTGGTGAATTTTGTATAGTTTATTAATATAATGAGATAATTTTTGAGTTTAGCTTAAAAAAAAAAAATTTTTGTACTTGGTGAATTTTGGCCCTTTGGAATGCAGCCATACGATATGAGGTTCGAGTGAGTTCACTATGACAAAAATTTCAACATGGAAATTGAACAAAAACTTTTATAATATCATTATATATATAGTTTATTAATATAATGAGATAATTTTTGAGTTTAGATTGAAAAAAATTTTTTTTTGTACTTGGTGAATTTTCTATAGTTTACTAGTATAATGAGATTATTTTTGAGTTTAGCTTGAAAAAAAATTTTTTTTGTACTTGGTGAATTTTGTATAGTTTATTAATATAATGAGATCATTTTTGAGTTTAGCTTAAAAAAAAAATTTTTGTACTTGGTGAATTTTGGCCCTTTAGAATGCAGCCATACGATATGAGGTTCGAGTGAGTTCACTATGACAAAAATTTCAACATGGAAAGTGAACAAAAACTTTTATAATATCATTATATATATAGTTTATTAATATAATGAGATAATTTTTGAGTTTAGATTGAAAAAAAATTTTTTTTGTACTTGGTGAATTTTGGCCCTTTGGAATGCAGCCATACGATATGAGGTTCGAGTGAGTTCACTATGACAAAAAATTTCAACATGGAAATTGAACAAAAACTTTTATAATATCATTATATATATAGTTTATTAATATAATGAGATAATTTTTGAGTTTAGATTAAAAAAAAATTTTTTTTTGTACTTGGTGAATTTTCTATAGTTTACTAGTATAATGAGATTATTTTTGAGTTTAGCTTGAAAAAAAATTTTTTTTGTACTTGGTGAATTTTGTATAGTTTATTAATATAATGAGATCATTTTTGAGTTTAGCTTAAAAAAAAAATTTTTTGTACTTGGTGAATTTTGGCCCTTTAGAATGCAGCCATACGATATGAGGTTCGAGTGAGTTCACTATGACAAAAAATTTCAACATGGAAATTGAACAAAAAACTTTTATAATATCATTATATATATAGTTTATTAATATAATGAGATAATTTTTGAGTTTAGATTGAAAAAATTTTTTTTTTGTACTTGGTGAATTTTGTATAGTTTATTAATATAATGAGATCATTTTTGAGTTAAGTTTAAAAAAAAAATTTTTTTGTACTTGGTGAATTTTGTATAGTTTATTATTATAATGAGATCATTTTTGAGTTTAGATTGAAAAAAATTTTTTTTTGTACTTGGTGAATTTTGTATAGTTTATTAATATAATGAGATCATTTTTGAGTTAAGTTTGAAAAAAAATTTTTTTTGTACTTGGTGAATTTTGTATAGTTTATTAATATAATGAGATCATTTTTGAGTTTAGCTTAAAAAAAAAAATTTTTTGTACTTGGTGAATTTTGGCCCTTTGGAATGCAGCCATACGATATGAGGTTCGAGTGAGTTCACTATGACAAAAATTTCAACATGGAAATTGAACAAAAAACTTTTATAATATCATTTTGTATAGTTTACTAGTATAATGAGATAATTTTTGAGTTTAGCTTAAAAAAAAAATTTTTTTGTACTTGGTGAATTTTCTATAGTTTACTATTATAATGAGATCATTTTTGAGTTAAGCTTGAAAAAAAATTTTTTTTGTACTTGGTGAATTTTGGCCCTTTGGAATGCAGCCATACGATATGAGGTTCGAGTGAGTGAACAAAAAACTTTTATAATATCATTATATATATAGTTTATTAATATGAGATAATTTTTGAGTTTAGCTTAAAAAAAATTTTTTTGTACTTGGTGAATTTACTATAGTTTACTAGTATGAGATCATTTTTGAGTTTAGCTTGAAAAAAAATTTTTTTTGTACTTGGTGAATTTTGGCCCTTTGGAATGCAGCCATACGATATGAGGTTCGAGTGAGTTCACTATGACAAAAAATTTCAACATGGAAATTGAACAAAAAACTTTTATAATATCATTATATATATAGTTTATTAATATGAGATAATTTTTGAGTTTAGCTTAAAAAAAATTTTTTTTGTACTTGGTGAATTTTCTATAGTTTACTATTATAATGAGATCATTTTTGAGTTAAGCTTGAAAAAATTTTTTTTTTGTACTTGGTGAATTTTGTATAGTTTATTAATATAATGAGATAATTTTTGAGTTTAGCTTAAAAAAAAATTTTTGTACTTGGTGAATTTTGGCCCTTTGGAATGCAGCCATACGATATGAGGTTCGAGTGAGTTCACTATGACAAAAAATTTCAACATGGAAATTGAACAAAAAACTTTTATAATATCATTTTGTATAGTTTACTAGTATAATGAGATAATTTTTGAGTTTAGCTTGAAAAAAAATTTTTTTTGTACTTGGTGAATTTTGGCCCTTTGGAATGCAGCCATACGATATGAGGTTCAGTGAGTGAACAAAAACTTTTATAATATCATTATATATATAGTTTATTAATATGAGATAATTTTTGAGTTTAGCTTAAAAAAAATTTTTTTGTACTTGGTGAATTTTCTATAGTTTACTAGTATAATGAGATCATTTTGAGTTTAGCTTGAAAAAATTTTTTTTTGTACTTGGTGAATTTTGGCCCTTTGGAATGCAGCCATACGATATGAGGTTCGAGTGAGTTCACTATGACAAAAAATTTCAACATGGAAATTGAACAAAAAACTTTTATAATATCATTATATATATAGTTTATTAATATGAGATAATTTTTGAGTTTAGCTTAAAAAAAAAATTTTTTTGTACTTGGTGAATTTTCTATAGTTTACTATTATAATGAGATCATTTTTGAGTTAAGCTTGAAAAAAATTTTTTTTTGTACTTGGTGAATTTTGTATAGTTTATTAATATAATGAGATAATTTTTGAGTTTAGCTTAAAAAAAAAATTTTTTGTACTTGGTGAATTTTGGCCCTTTGGAATGCAGCCATACGATATGAGGTTCGAGTGAGTTCACTATGACAAAAAATTTCAACATGGAAATTGAACAAAAAACTTTTATAATATCATTATATATATAGTTTATTAATATAATGAGATAATTTTTGAGTTTAGCTTGAAAAAAAATTTTTTTGTACTTGGTGAATTTTGGCCCTTTGGAATACAGCCATACGATATGAGGTTCGAGTGAGTTCACTATGACGAAAAATTTCAACATATGAAAATTGAACAAAAAACTTTTATAATATCAATTAATATAGTTTATTAATATAATATGATAATTTTTGAGTTTAGATTGAAAAAAAAATTTTTTTGTACTTGGTGAATTTTGGCCCTTTGGAATGCAGCCATACGATATGAGGTTCGAGTGAGTGAACAAAAAACTTTTATAATATCATTATATATATAGTTTATTAATATGAGATAATTTTTGAGTTTAGCTTAAAAAAAATTTTTTTGTACTTGGTGAATTTTCTATAGTTTACTAGTATAATGAGATCATTTTTGAGTTTAGCTTGAAAAAAATTTTTTTTGTACTTGGTGAATTTTGGCCCTTTGGAATGCAGCCATACGATATGAGGTTCGAGTGAGTTCACTATGACAAAAAATTTCAACATGGAAATTGAACAAAAAACTTTTATAATATCATTATATATATAGTTTATTAATATGAGATAATTTTTGAGTTTAGCTTAAAAAAAAAATTTTTTTGTACTTGGTGAATTTTCTATAGTTTACTATTATAATGAGATAATTTTTGAGTTTAGCTTAAAAAAATTTTTTTTGTACTTGGTGAATTTACTATAGTTTACTAGTATAATGAGATCATTTTTGAGTTTAGCTTGAAAAAAAATTTTTTTTTGTACTTGGTGAATTTTGGCCCTTTGGAATGCAGCCATACGATATGAGGTTCGAGTGAGTTCACTATGACAAAAAAATTTCAACATGGAAATTGAACAAAAACTTTTATAATATCATTATATATATAGTTTATTAATATGAGATAATTTTTGAGTTTAGCTTAAAAAAAAAATTTTTTTGTACTTGGTGAATTTTCTATAGTTTACTATTATAATGAGATCATTTTTGAGTTAAGCTTGAAAAAAATTTTTTTTTTTTTGTACTTGGTGAATTTTGTATAGTTTATTAATATAATGAGATAATTTTTGAGTTTAGCTTAAAAAAAAATTTTTTTGTACTTGGTGAATTTTGGCCCTTTGGAATGCAGCCATACGATATGAGGTTCGAGTGAGTTCACTATGACAAAAAATTTCAACATGGAAATTGAACAAAAAACTTTTATAATATCATTATATATATAGTTTATTAATATAATGAGATAATTTTTGAGTTTAGCTTGAAAAAAAAATTTTTTTGTACTTGGTGAATTTTGGCCCTTTGGAATACAGCCATACGATATGAGGTTCGAGTGAGTTCACTATGACAAAAAATTTCAACATGGAAATTGAACAAAAACTTTTATAATATCATTATATATATAGTTTATTAATATAATGAGATAATTTTTGAGTTTAGATTGAAAAAAATTTTTTTTTGTACTTGGTGAATTTTCTATAGTTTACTAGTATAATGAGATTATTTTTGAGTTTAGCTTGAAAAAATTTTTTTTGTACTTGGTGAATTTTGTATAGTTTATTAATATAATGAGATCATTTTTGAGTTAAGTTTGAAAAAAAATTTTTTTTGTACTTGGTGAATTTTGTATAGTTTATTAATATAATGAGATCATTTTTGAGTTTAGCTTAAAAAAAATTTTTTTTGTACTTGGTGAATTTTGGCCCTTTGGAATGCAGCCATACGATATGAGGTTCGAGTGAGTTCACTATGACAAAAAATTTCAACATGGAAATTGAACAAAAACTTTTATAATATCATTTTGTATAGTTTACTAGTATAATGAGATAATTTTTGAGTTTAGCTTGAAAAAAATTTTTTTTGTACTTGGTGAATTTTGGCCCTTTGGAATGCAGCCATACGATATGAATTTCAGTGAGTGAACAAAAACTTTTATAATATCATTATATATATAGTTTATTAATATGAGATAATTTTTGAGTTTAGCTTAAAAAAAAATTTTTTTGTACTTGGTGAATTTTCTATAGTTTACTAGTATAATGAGATAATTTTTGAGTTTAGCTTGAAAAAAAAAATTTTTTGTACTTGGTGAATTTTCTATAGTTTACTATTATAATGAGATCATTTTTGAGTTAAGCTTGAAAAATTTTTTTTTTGTACTTGGTGAATTTTGTATAGTTTATTAATATAATGAGATAATTTTTGAGTTTAGCTTAAAAAAAAAAATTTTTTGTACTTGGTGAATTTTGGCCCTTTGGAATGCAGCCATACGATATGAGGTTCGAGTGAGTTCACTATGACAAAAAATTTCAACATGGAAATTGAACAAAAAACTTTTATAATATCATTATATATATAGTTTATTAATATAATGAGATAATTTTTGAGTTTAGCTTGAAAAAAATTTTTTTTGTACTTGGTGAATTTTGGCCCTTTGGAATACAGCCATACGATATGAGGTTCGAGTGAGTTCACTATGACAAAAAATTTCAACATGGAAATTGAACAAAAAACTTTTATAATATCATTATATATATAGTTTATTAATATAATGAGATAATTTTTGAGTTTAGATTGAAAAAATTTTTTTTTTGTACTTGGTGAATTTTCTATAGTTTACTAGTATAATGAGATTATTTTTGAGTTTAGCTTGAAAAAAAATTTTTTTTGTACTTGGTGAATTTTGTATAGTTTATTAATATAATGAGATCATTTTTGAGTTAAGTTTGAAAAAAATTTTTTTTTGTACTTGGTGAATTTTGTATAGTTTATTAATATAATGAGATCATTTTTGAGTTTAGCTTAAAAAAAAAAATTTTTTTGTACTTGGTGAATTTTGGCCCTTTGGAATGCAGCCATACGATATGAGGTTCGAGTGAGTTCACTATGACAAAAATTTCAACATGAAAATTGAACAAAAAACTTTTATAATATCATTTTGTATAGTTTACTAGTATAATGAGATAATTTTTGAGTTTAGCTTGAAAAAAAATTTTTTTTGTACTTGGTGAATTTTGGCCCTTTGGAATGCAGCCATACGATATGAATTTCAGTGAGTGAACAAAAACTTTTATAATATCATTATATATATAGTTTATTAATATGAGATAATTTTTGAGTTTAGCTTAAAAAAAAATTTTTTTGTACTTGGTGAATTTTCTATAGTTTACTAGTATAATGAGATAATTTTTGAGTTTAGCTTGAAAAAAAAATTTTTTTGTACTTGGTGAATTTTGGCCCTTTGGAATGCAGCCATACGATATGAGGTTCGAGTGAGTTCACTATGACGAAAAATTTCAACATATGAAAATTGAACAAAAAACTTTTATAATATCAATTAATATAGTTTATTAATATAATATGATAATTTTTGAGTTTAGCTTAAAAAAAATTTTTTTGTACTTGGTGAATTTTCTATAGTTTACTAGTATAATGAGATCATTTTTGAGTTTAGCTTGAAAAAAAATTTTTTTTGTACTTGGTGAATTTTGTATAGTTTACTAGTATAATGAGATAATTTTTGAGTTTAGCTTGAAAAAAAAATTTTTTTGTACTTGGTGAATTTTGGCCCTTTGGAATGCAGCCATACGATATGAGGTTCGAGTGAGTTCACTATGACGAAAAATTTCAACATATGAAAATTGAACAAAAAACTTTTATAATATCAATTAATATAGTTTATTAATATAATATGATAATTTTTGAGTTTAGATGAGATTGAGTTTAGCTTGAATTTTTTTTTGTACTTGGTGAATTTTGTATAGTTTATTAATATAATGAGATAATTTTTGAGTTAGCTTGAAAAAAATTTTTTTGTACCTGGTGAATTTTGGCCCTTTGGAATGCAGCCATACGATATGAGGTTCGAGTGAGTTCACTATGACAAAAAATTTCAACATGGAAATTGAACAACAAACTTTTATAATATCATTATATATATAGTTTATTAATATAATGAGATAATTTTTGAGTTTAGATTGAAAAAAAATTTTTTTTTTTACTTGGTGAATTTTCTATAGTTTACTAGTATAATGAGATTATTTTTTGAGTTTAGCTTGACAAAAAATTTTTTTTGTACTTGGTGAATTTTGGCCTTTTGGAATGCAGCCATACGATATGAGGTTCGAGTGAGTTCACTATGACAAAAATTTCAACATGGAAATTGAACAAAAACGTTTATAATATCATTATATATATAGTTTATTAATATGAGATAATTTTTGAGTTTAGATTGAAAAAAATTTTTTTTTGTACTTGGTGAATTTTGTATAGTTTATTAATATAATGAGATCATTTTTGAGTTAAGTTTGAAAAAAAATTTTTTTTGTACTTGGTGAATTTTGTATAGTTTATTAATATAATGAGATCATTTTTGAGTTTAGCTTAAAAAAATTTTTTTGTACTTGGTGAATTTTGGCCCTTTGGAATGCAGCCATACGATATGAGGTTCAGTGAGTGAACAAAAAACTTTTATAATGTCATTATATATATAGTTTATTAATATGAGATAATTTTTGAGTTTAGCTTAAAAAAATTTTTTTTTGTACTTGGTGAATTTTCTATAGTTTACTAGTATAATGAGATCATTTTTGAGTTTAGCTTGAAAAAAAAATTTTTTGTACTTGGTGAATTTTGGCCCTTTGGAATGCAGCCATACGATATGAGGTTCGAGTGAGTTCACTATGACAAAAAATTTCAACATGGAAATTGAACAAAAAACTTTTATAATATCATTTTGTATAGTTTACTAGTATAATGAGATAATTTTTGAGTTTAGCTTGAAAAAAATTTTTTTTGTACTTGGTGAATTTTGGCCCTTTGGAATGCAGCCATACGATATGAGGTTCGAGTGAGTGAACAAAAAACTTTTATAATATCATTATATATATAGTTTATTAATATGAGATAATTTTTGAGTTTAGCTTAAAAAAATTTTTTTGTACTTGGTGAATTTTCTATAGTTTACTAGTATAATGAGATCATTTTTGAGTTTAGCTTGAAAAAATTTTTTTTGTACTTGGTGAATTTTGGCCCTTTGGAATGCAGCCATACGATATGAGGTTCGAGTGAGTTCACTATGACAAAAAATTTCAACATGGAAATTGAACAAAAAACTTTTATAATATCATTTTGTATAGTTTACTAGTATAATGAGATAATTTTTGAGTTTAGCTTGAAAAAAAATTTTTTTGTACTTGGTGAATTTTGGCCCTTTGGAATGCAGCCATACGATATGAGGTTCAGTGAGTGAACAAAAACTTTTATAATATCATTATATATATAGTTTATTAATATGAGATAATTTTTGAGTTTAGCTTAAAAAAAATTTTTTTTTGTACTTGGTGAATTTTCTATAGTTTACTAGTATAATGAGATCATTTTTGAGTTTAGCTTGAAAAAAAATTTTTTTTGTACTTGGTGAATTTTGGCCCTTTGGAATGCAGCCATACGATATGAGGTTCGAGTGAGTTCACTATGACAAAAAATTTCAACATGGAAATTGAACAAAAAACTTTTATAATATCATTATATATATAGTTTATTAATATGAGATAATTTTTGAGTTTAGATTGAAAAAAATTTTTTTTTGTACTTGGTGAATTTTGTATAGTTTATTAATATAATGAGATCATTTTTGAGTTAAGCTTGAAAAAAAATTTTTTTTGTACTTGGTGAATTTTGTATAGTTTATTAATATAATGAGATAATTTTTGAGTTTAGCTTAAAAAAAAAAATTTTTTGTACTTGGTGAATTTTGGCCCTTTGGAATACAGCCATACGATATGAGGTTCGAGTGAGTTCACTATGACAAAAAATTTCAACATGGAAATTGAACAAAAAACTTTTATAATATCATTATATATATAGTTTATTAATATAATGAGATAATTTTTGAGTTTAGATTGAAAAAAATTTTTTTTTTGTACTTGGTGAATTTTCTATAGTTTACTAGTATAATGAGATTATTTTTGAGTTTAGCTTGAAAAAAAATTTTTTTTGTACTTGGTGAATTTTGTATAGTTTATTAATATAATGAGATCATTTTTGAGTTAAGTTTGAAAAAAAATTTTTTTTGTACTTGGTGAATTTTGTATAGTTTATTAATATAATGAGATCATTTTTGAGTTTAGCCTAAAAAAAAATTTTTTTTGTACTTGGTGAATTTTGGCCCTTTGGAATGCAGCCATACGATATGAGGTTCGAGTGAGTTCACTATGACAAAAAATTTCAACATGGAAATTGAACAAAAAACTTTTATAATATCATTTTGTATAGTTTACTAGTATAATGAGATAATTTTTGAGTTTAGCTTGAAAAAAAATTTTTTTTGTACTTGGTGAATTTTGGCCCTTTGGAATGCAGCCATACGATATGAATTTCGAGTGAGTGAACAAAAAACTTTTATAATATCATTATATATATAGTTTATTAATATGAGATAATTTTTGAGTTTAGCTTAAAAAAAATTTTTTTGTACTTGGTGAATTTTCTATAGTTTACTAGTATAATGAGATAATTTTTGAGTTTAGCTTGAAAAAAAATTTTTTTGTACTTGGTGAATTTTCTATAGTTTACTATTATAATGAGATCATTTTTGAGTTAAGCTTGAAAAAAATTTTTTTTTGTACTTGGTGAATTTTGTATAGTTTATTAATATAATGAGATAATTTTTGAGTTTAGCTTAAAAAAAAAAATTTTTTGTACTTGGTGAATTTTGGCCCTTTGGAATGCAGCCATACGATATGAGGTTCGAGTGAGTTCACTATGACAAAAAATTTCAACATGGAAATTGAACAAAAAACTTTTATAATATCATTATATATATAGTTTATTAATATAATGAGATAATTTTTGAGTTTAGCTTGAAAAAAAAATTTTTTTGTACTTGGTGAATTTTGGCCCTTTGGAATACAGCCATACGATATGAGGTTCGAGTGAGTTCACTATGACAAAAAATTTCAACATGGAAATTGAACAAAAAACTTTTATAATATCATTATATATATAGTTTATTAATATAATGAGATAATTTTTGAGTTTAGATTGAAAAAAATTTTTTTTTTGTACTTGGTGAATTTTCTATAGTTTACTAGTATAATGAGATTATTTTTGAGTTTAGCTTGAAAAAAAATTTTTTTTGTACTTGGTGAATTTTGTATAGTTTATTAATATAATGAGATCATTTTTGAGTTAAGTTTGAAAAAAAATTTTTTTTGTACTTGGTGAATTTTGTATAGTTTATTAATATAATGAGATCATTTTTGAGTTTAGCTTAAAAAAAAATTTTTTTTGTACTTGGTGAATTTTGGCCCTTTGGAATGCAGCCATACGATATGAGGTTCGAGTGAGTTCACTATGACAAAAAATTTCAACATGGAAATTGAACAAAAACTTTTATAATATCATTTTGTATAGTTTACTAGTATAATGAGATAATTTTTGAGTTTAGCTTGAAAAAAAATTTTTTTGTACTTGGTGAATTTTGGCCCTTTGGAATGCAGCCATACGATATGAATTTCGAGTGAGTGAACAAAAAACTTTTATAATATCATTATATATATAGTTTATTAATATGAGATAATTTTTGAGTTTAGCTTAAAAAAATTTTTGTACTTGGTGAATTTTCTATAGTTTACTTTGTAATTTTTGGTGAATTTACTCTATAGAATGCAGCCATACGATATGAGGTTCGAGTGAGTTCACTATGAAAAATTTCAACATATGAAAATTGAACAAAAACTTTTATAATATCAATTAATATAGTTTATTAATATAATATGATAATTTTTGAGTTTAGCTTGAAAAAAAAATTTTTTTGTACTTGGTGAATTTTCTATAGTTTACTAGTATAATGAGATCATTTTGAGTTTTTGAAAAAAATTTTTTTTGTACTTTTGGCCCTTTGGAATGCAGCCATACGATATGAGGTTCAGTGAGTTCACTATGACAAAAAATTTCAACATGGAAATTGAACAAAAACTTTTATAATATCATTATATATATAGTTTATTAATATGAGATAATTTTTGAGTTTAGCTTAAAAAAATTTTTTTGTACTTGGTGAATTTTCTATAGTTTACTAGTATAATGAGATCATTTTTGAGTTTAGCTTGAAAAATTTTTTTTTGTACTTGGTGAATTTTGTATAGTTTACTAGTATAATGAGATAATTTTTGAGTTTAGCTTGAAAAAAAAATTTTTTTGTACTTGGTGAATTTTGGCCCTTTGGAATGCAGCCATACGATATGAGGTTCGAGTGAGTTCACTATGACGAAAAATTTCAACATATGAAAATTGAACAAAAAACTTTTATAATATCAATTAATATAGTTTATTAATATAATATGATAATTTTTGAGTTTAGATTGAAAAAAAATTTTTTTTGTACCTGGTGAATTTTGGCCCTTTGGAATGCAGCCATACGATATGAGGTTCGAGTGAGTTCACTATGACAAAAAATTTCAACATGGAAATTGAACAACAAACTTTTATAATATCATTATATATATAGTTTATTAATATAATGAGATAATTTTTGAGTTTAGATTGAAAAAATTTTTTTGTACTTGGTGAATTTTCTATAGTTTACTAGTATAATGAGATTATTTTTGAGTTTAGCTTGACAAAAAATTTTTTTTGTACTTGGTGAATTTTGGCCTTTTGGAATGCAGCCATACGATATGAGGTTCGAGTGAGTTCACTATGACAAAAAATTTCAACATGGAAATTGAACAAAAAACGTTTATAATATCATTATATATATAGTTTATTAATATGAGATAATTTTTGAGTTTAGATTGAAAAAAAATTTTTTTTGTACTTGGTGAATTTTGTATAGTTTATTAATATAATGAGATCATTTTTTGAGTTAAGTTTGAAAAAAATTTTTTTTGTACTTGGTGAATTTTGTATAGTTTATTAATATAATGAGATCATTTTTGAGTTTAGCTTAAAAAAAATTTTTTGTACTTGGTGAATTTTGGCCCTTTGGAATGCAGCCATACGATATGAGGTTCGAGTGAGTGAACAAAAAACTTTTATAATGTCATTATATATATAGTTTATTAATATGAGATAATTTTTGAGTTTAGCTTAAAAAATTTTTGAGTTTTTTTTTTTGTACTTGGTGAATTTTCTATAGTTTACTAGTATAATGAGACCATTTTGAGTTTAGCTTGAAAAAAAATTTTTTTGTACTTGGTGAATTTTGGCCCTTTGGAATGCAGCCATACGATATGAGGTTCGAGTGAGTTCACTATGACAAAAAATTTCAACATGGAAATTGAACAAAAACTTTTATAATATCATTTTGTATAGTTTACTAGTATAATGAGATAATTTTTGAGTTTAGCTTGAAAAAATTTTTTTTGTACTTGGTGAATTTTGGCCCTTTGGAATGCAGCCATACGATATGAGGTTCGAGTGAGTGAACAAAAAACTTTTATAATATCATTATATATATAGTTTATTAATATGAGATAATTTTTGAGTTTAGCTTAAAAAAATTTTTTTTTGTACTTGGTGAATTTTCTATAGTTTACTAGTATAATGAGATCATTTTTTGAGTTTAGCTTGAAAAAAAAAATTTTTTTGTACTTGGTGAATTTTGGCCCTTTGGAATGCAGCCATACGATATGAGGTTCGAGTGAGTTCACTATGACAAAAATTTCAACATGGAAATTGAACAAA